>NC_133649.1:233830200-234130200 GCF_009905375.1 Apium graveolens | reverse complement strand
ATGATGATGATGACTCCGAGTAGGTATACCCTGTGTTCCTTTCTACTACCTTCACTGGGGACAGTGAAGATTTTAAGTTTGGGGGTGGTAGTTAAGGAATATTTTGTGTGTGTCATATAGCTGCATATTCATGATAGTTAGTTCATATAGTTGCATAATTTTTGCCATATAGTTTTTTTATATAGCTTTATTTGTTTGTCATATCATATAGCTCATGCATATGCCATGATCCCTTTTGCAATGATTTATCGACTGAATTGTGATATTGATGCGAGTGTAGTGATAACATTAAAGTGATATTAAGTTGTGTAGGTTGATATGCATGCTAGAAGCACTTATATTTTCACTAAGTCTTAGAGAATGCTTAAGGGCTAGATTGTTGTTATGATCTGATTATTTTCGAGGATAATCTATTTATTATGCTTAGAATTTGATAATAGGTTCTTAGTGGTAAAGGCATGAAAAAGAAAAAAAAATGGAGTAAAAATGGAATTTGTTGCTAGTTGTGGTTAGGCGTCAAATGGCTAGTAGCCGGCTCGCATGTTATGCGAGTAGTCTAGGGTTGAGCAAGATGGAGCGAAACGCACTTGCTCAGAAAAGAAAAAAAAGGAAAGAAAAAAAAAATTTTTTTGCATAATTGATCAAGAGTGGGCTCTTTGGTATTCGAGTTATTAAGTTCTTAGGGGACTTTGTGCCTAGTGACCTAAGGCTTTTAGAGTCTGGGATCCGCTAACCTAACGCTCGTTACATGGATACCATTGTATAAGTCTTTTGTGGACCTCACTCATTGCACTGGTCAAATAAGCATTTGAGTTGTAAATAAAAAGCACAATTCCGTAGTAAGCTCCAGAGTTCTTGTAGTGTTGTATATCACTTTGTGCCTAGAATTTTTATTCTTTGTATAATCGTAGGATTGCCTTGAAGATAGTCTAGTCATAGTAATTGGTCTAGTTCCGAAGCATATCTGTTAAGCATTTGCACACACCACGTTTCTGGCTGTATGTCCGTTTGCATGAGTTTATTGATCTTTAGTTGTCTAACTGCATTCGTTGAGATGTGACAATTTGGTTGGTTAATTGTAGTAAGGGGGATCGTTGCATTTTCATATAGATTGCATTCATGCATATTTTTATTTGTTTTGAGTCTGTGACGCTTGAGGACAAGCATCGATTTAAGTTTGGGGGTGTGATAAGTGGCATTTTATACCACTTAGAACGTCTTAAAATGGCTTAAATTGGTGTCTTGAAATCAAGTATTTTATGTATTTGATGCGTTTTTCTAGTGTTTATGCATTTCAGGGTATTAGTTGCATTTCGGAGGAGGAATAATCAAGAATAAGCCTTAGCATGTGTTCACCATTGCGAGAGAAAAAGAACGGGCAGATTACGGCGAAGGAACGGAGCAAACCTGGATTTTTTCCAGTAGGGTCCTGCGCGCCCGCGCAGTAATGCTGAGCGGCCGCGCAGCAGCCTTGCGCGCCCGCGCAGAAATGCTGAGCGGCCGCGCAGGGTCGTGGAAAAGGATAAATTATTTTAGACTTCTACTTCTGTTTGGCTTCCAACTTCTATGTAATCTGAGTTTTATGGGACTATTATATAAGTAGATTTGAGACGTTTTCAGAGAAAAAAAAAAGGAGATTATGTTTTAGATTGTGTTTTGCGCAAGAAGCGAAGGAGATAAGGTAGAAGACCGATTTAGCACACCGCAACGAAGAGGAAGCATATATTCTTGTGATTCTTGTTTCGTTGTAACGTTGGATGCTAGTTTTCTTGCTTTGACTTATTTACTCTTGTGACGTACTCTGTTTTAATATAATTAGTTTAGTTATTATTTTCTTGTGTTGTTTATCATGATTTCATATGAACCCATGATGGCGATAAGTTCTATTATGGGCTAATCGTGATCATGGGTTTGCAACGGATTTATTATGAAATTCTTTAGTTAATTGTTTAATACTTTAGTGTGTGATGATTGCATGATATCTAGTATTGGTTGTGCGTATTCGTCTTATAGTGCGTCGCGAACATATAAGATAGGGTGTTAATCTCTTGTGAAGCGACGGTGGATCTTGAGATTTAGAACTTGCCATGCTAGCATAGGTTCATGTACGTTGTGCATGATTAGTGGGTAACTCTAACAGTTTTATTTGCCCTATGTAATCAAAAGGAATAACTTGTGCTTAAATCGTTATATTGTCAATTTCTGTAGACATATAGGAACTCAACATAATCGATGACTATTCAACTTCTATCTTAATTGTGGATGTTTGGTAGAATGGTATTAGTACAATGAAAGTTGGCTTTTATCAGTTCCGTGTTTTCGATTAATATCATCACTGTCACATGCTAAAGGTAATAACAATGGCTATAAAAGGAAGTAATAATGAAGTTGTGATCTCATGAGTGTTTTATTATTGATAAATTGAAGTGTTAGTTAAGTGGTTAATTAAGTAGTTAATTATAATTAATATTTAATCAACAATTTTAAGTGTTATCTTAACATTGAGAAGTAATCATACATTGGTGAGTGAGTTTAATTAGACAATAACTTAGTTTGAGTCTCTGAGGGAACGAACTAGAAAGTATTCTATATTACTTGCGAACGCGTATACTTGCGTGAATATTAGTGCATGTTTTCGCCCTAACAGTATTCCCAAAAGGTGAGATATTATTACCTCATTTTTGTATAAAGTAGTTTATAAGAGTCTCTGTTTTGATAATTATCCAAATTTTGTATTAAAATTGTATCATCTTTTCAGTTACTTAGCGACTAAGTAACCTATTTTCGGATCCGGTCTGTAAATGTAATTATCGAAATGTTAAATAAATAAAATATGCAAAGGTTCTGTTAGCGATGTGTTGCTGTATTGCTAATTATGTTGGATTGGTTGGACGCGGAGATTACTTTTATGATTAATTATCGAGCTATATGCATTTAATTCGTTTTAAAGTGACTTTATTGAATATTTATTCTTAAAAATGCTAAAATTGTTTCTAAAATTATTTTTATTATTTTACAATTTTATTTATTATTTTTAGGAGTTTATAAAATTTAGAAATCAATATTTTATTTATGAATTATCTTTAAATGAGATTTCTGATTCCATTAATTGTAAAATCAATATTTAATTCCAAGATGTTTCAAAAATCCTGAAAATTTTATTTTATTAACTTTTAAATATTTCGAAAATTTAAAATGTTAGATATATTTGATAATAGTCATGGCTAAAATGTTTTATGTTTAGCTTTCAGAATCTTACGTGAACAGGATAAATCAGTACTTAACTGTTGATCAGTACTTATACTGGAAGTCAGGACTTAAGGATATCAGTACTTATATTATCAGGAGATAATCATCAGAAGATAGATATCAGAACTTAAGTGCTGAAGGACAATCATATAAGGACAGTAGCTGATTAAAGGAAAGAAGATCGAGATAAACATAAGAAGAGATATGCATGAAGAAGGAATTCCGTGAAGAATGGAATACTTGGAAGAAAAGATATCTGATTGATATATTTTAGGAAGCAGAATTATATTCCATATCAATTAGCGATTATCTTGTAACTGTGTAGTATATAAACACAGACATAGGGTTTACACTATAAGTGTTATCATTATTAGAAAAGATTATTCATTGTAACCCTTGCAGCTCTCGTGATATTTGTCCATCACTGAGAGGTAACAGTTCCATACTGTAACAGAGTTTATTGTTTCAATAAAGTTTGTTTTCTGTTACTTAAGTTTTTAAAGTTCGATTTGAGTGTACTATACACTGTATTCACCCCCTCTACAGTGTGTGTGTGACCTAACAGTTGGTATCAGAGCCTATCTGTTAACATACATACAGTTAAAGATCCAAACACAATCATGTCGGACACAAAAACTCCAACTAAGCCTACCACAACTGAGGAACCACCAAAGACACAAATTCAGAGTCGGTATGAGACAATCAGAGTCTCCATACTGAGACCATCTGAATATCCCATATGGAAAGTAAGGATGACCATGTTCCTGGAAGCAACAGATCCAGAATACCTTGATAGAATCAAGGATGGTCCTCACAAACCAACCAAACTCGCTGTTGCAGTTGCAGGTGAAGCAGCAAAGACCGTACCAAAGGAGAAGAGTGATTATACTGCTGAGGACATAGCATCAATTGCTAAGGATGCTAAGGTACGACACTTACTGCATAGTGCCATTGATAATGTAATGTCAAACAGGGTAATCAACTGCAAGACTGCTAAGGAGATATGGGATGCTCTGGAAACAAGGTGTCAGGGAACTGACATAATTAAAAAGAACAGGAAGACAATACTCACTTAAGAGTATGAACACTTTGACTCAAAGACTAATGAGTCATTGAATGATTTATATGATAGATTTGTCAAACGTTTGAATGATTTGTCATTGGTTGATAAAGAGTATGATCTTGAAGATTCAAACCTTAAGTTCCTGTTAGCTCTTCCTGAATGCTGGGATTTGAAGGCAACGACAATAAGAGACAACTAAAATCTTGATGAAACAACTCTTGACGAAATCTATGGAATGCTCAAGACTCATGAGCTGGAGATGGAACAAAGAAGCAAGAGGAAAGGAGGAAAGTCAAGGACAGTTGCTCTTAAAGCTGAAGAAGAATTCCCCAAAGCAGCTTCCTCAAAGAAAGACAAGGGTAAAGCTCTTTTCATAAAGTCTGATACTGCGTCATCAAGTTCTGAGAGTGATGATGACTCATATTCTGAAAGCTTGCCTGAGACTGATGCTGATAAGGAGATGATGAAGCTGTGTGCTCTTATGGTGAAAGGAATCACAAAGATTGCATACAGGAAGTTCAGGAAGGGAAAGAAGTTTTCCAGGAAAAGCATAAGTTCTGATAAGAAGAATTTCAGAAGATCTGAAGGCAGAGGAGGAAAGTCTGACAGAGGAGACTACACAAATGTTAAATGCTATAACTGTGATGAGAAAGGCCACATATCTCCTGACTGCAAGAAGGTAAAGGGTGACAAAGGCAAGGCTCTTGTCACAAAGCAGAAAAGCTGGACAGACACCTCAGACTCTGAAAGTGAGGAGAACTATGCATTGATGTCAAATGTTGATAAAGAAAGTGCTGAGAGCAGTTCTGAAGCTGCTGAAACAAAGGTACCTCAGACTACTTATGCTTTTCATACTGATGATATTAATGAGTTGAGAAGATATCTTAAAACCATGTTTGTTAGCTATAGAGATCAAACTTTAACATGTGAAAGATTAACTTCTGAAAATCTTGCATTTAAGAAAAGGAATGATTTCTTAGAAAAAGAGTTAATCATGTTCCATCAAACTCAGAAGGATAGAGATGATGCTTTTTATGTTAGGAATGAAGTGCTAAAATTAAATGAATCTCTAAAAACTGAGTTAGAAAAGGAAAGAGAGATTATCAGGACTTGGACTAACTCTGGCAAAACAACTCAAAATTTGCTAAGTAGTGGAAACTGGAAAGAGGGCTTAGGTTATGGAGAAGATAAGAATGATAAAGGAACTGAAGAAATTAAGCCTGTTGTTAAGCAAAAGCCGAAGTTTAAACCTGTTAAGTTTGTAACTGTAAAGTCTGAAAATGAGAAATCAGAAGTTAAAGAGGAATTAACTTCTGACAAACTAAAACAGGAAAAGACAGCTGAAGTGAACATAGGCTTAATGACAAAGAAGCAGCTTAAGCATAAGCTAAAAGATGTTAAGAATGCAAACAAGGTAAAATCACCTAGGAAAAATAGGAATGGAAAGGAAGGTGTGAATAAAAGCAATGATTATAAACCTATTCCTGATGCTCCTAGGAAAACATGTCATAACTGTGGAAGTTCTAACCATCTGGCTTCTTTTTGCAGGAAGAATAAGAATATTAACTCCTTACCTTCAAAATCAGGAGTTAAGAGTCAGTCTGTTAGATACAAACCACAAAATCCTTGTTTTCATTGTGGTAGTTTATGGCATTCCATTTATACTTGTAAGGAATATCATAGTTTGTACTATGATTATTATCAAATAAAACCTTCTTTGAAGAAAGTTTCCATTGTTCCTTCTAGTGTAAATTCTGATTCAAAGTCTGATAGTGTAAGTTCTGATAAGAAAAATGTTAACATAAACTCTGATGCTAAATCTGCTGCAAATGTTAACAAACTTAAAAAGGCCAAAGGATCCAAGCAAGTCTGGGTCCTTAAAACTAATAATTAGTGGTCTTTGTGATTGCAGGGCAACAGGAAAAATATTCTAGTTCTGGACAGTGGATGTTCAGGACATATGACTGGAAATAAGGCCCTGCTATCAGACTTTGGGGAGAAAGCTGGCCCAAGTGTTTCTTATGGAGATGGCAACATTGGAAAAACATTGGGATATGGCAATATCAATATTGGAAATGTCATAATTAAACAAGTAGCTCTGGTCTCAGGACTTAAACACAACCTACTGAGTATAAGTCAAATCTGTGACAGAGGTTATCATGTTGATTTCTTTGAAGAACACTGTGAAATTGTGAGTAAATCTAAAGGCAAAGTTGTTCTGAAAGGATACAGACGTGGTAACATTTATGAAGCTAAGCTTTCAACAAGTACTGATGGTTCTGCAATCTGTCTGTTAAGTAAAGCATCAATTGAAGAAAGCTGGAATTGGCATAAGAAACTCTCTCATTTAAATTTCAACAATATAAATGAACTGGTCAAGAAAGATCTTGTGAGAGGATTGCCAAACACAGTATTTGCTCCTGATGGTCTTTGTGATTCATGTCAGAAAGCCAAACAAAGAAAATCTTCATTCAAGAGCAAGACTGAATCATCAATTCTTGAGCCTTATCATCTTATACATATTGATCTATTTGGTCCAGTAAATGTCATGTCTATTGCAAAGAAGAAGTATGCGTTGGTCATAGTGGATGAGTTCACCAGATACACATGGGTGTATTTCTTGCACACAAAAAGTGAAACTGCATATATCTTGATTGATCATGTCAAACAGCTGGATAAAATGGTCAAAGATTCTGTGAAAATTTTAAGAAGTGATAATGGCACTGAGTTCAAGAATTTGATAATGGAAGAGTTCTGCAAAAGCCATGGAATAAAGCAGGAATTTTCTGCTCCTGGAACTCCATAGCAAAATGGAGTTGTTGAAAGGAAGAATAGAACTCTCATTGAAGCTGCACGTACAATGCTTGAAGAAGCAAAGCTTCCAACCTATTTTTGGGCTGAAGCTGTGCAGACTGCTTGTTTTACTCAAAATGCAACACTCATTAACAAGAATGGAAAAACACCATATGAGATGGTGAAGAAAAAGAAGCCAAATCTGAAATATTTTCATGTATTTGGATGCAAGTGTTTTGTTCTCAAGACTCATCCTGAACAACTATCAAAGTTTGATCTAAAAGCTGATGAAGGAATCTTTGTTGGATATCCACTTTCCGCAAAAGCCTTCAGAGTCTATAATTTGAGAACAAAAGTGGTCATGGAATCTATCAATGTCTCTTTTGATGACAAGAAGATCACTGGTCTTAAAGATTTCATTGACCATGATCAGCTGAGATTTGAAAATGAAGACTCATATTCTGATACTGAAAATCCTGACAGTCTAAGTCCTGATATTGCAAACTCTGATGGATTAAACTCTGATGTTATTGAAACTGTGGTGACTATGTTAAAGGAAGATGCACCTATGCAGGGGGAGCATACTCAAGATCCTACCACATCTCAAGAAACATCAGAACATGCATCTGGCTCTTCAAGTTCTGATTTGTCAAGTTCTGATAAGCCAAGTTCTGATAGTGCTGAAAATCTAAATACTGAAGAATCCAACTCAGAGAGCATAGTTTCAGGGGGAGCATCAAAAAATGAAAATGAAGATAGCATGGATCATGGAGGAGCATCCAGTTCTAGAGAAAACCTTCCATCTGCAAGGAAGTGGACAAAATCACATACACCTGATTTGATAATTGGAAATCCTGATGCAGGTGTCAGAACTAAAACAGGTACTTCAAATGAGTGTCTTTACAATTCTTTTCTCTCTCAGACTGAGCCAAAGAAAGTGGAAGAAGCTCTTCAAGATGCTGATTGGGTGCAAGCAATGCAGGAAGAGTTGAATGAATTTGAAAGAAACAAAGTCTGGACCCTAGTGCCAAGACCAAAGAATAGATCTGTTGTTGGTACAAAGTGGGTATTCAGAAACAAAACTGACAGTGATGGCATAATTACAAGGAATAAGGCAAGGCTGGTTGCAAAAGGATATTTTCAACATGAGGGAATTGATTATGATGAAACATTTGCACCAGTTGCTAGGTTAGAAGCCATAAGGATATTTTTGGCTTATGCTGCTCACAAAAAGTTTACTGTCTTTCAAATGGATGTGAAAAGTGCTTTTCTCAATGGAGAATTGGAGGAAGAGGTATATGTTGAACAACCTCCAGGTTTTGTAGATATCAGACATCCAGATTATGTCTACAGGCTTGATAAAGCACTTTATGGACTTAAGCAAGCTCCTAAAGCATGGTATGAGACTTTAGCTCAGTTTCTTCTGGAAAGTGGATTCAACAGAGGGACAATAGACAAAACACTGTTCTACCTTAACCATGGAAAGGACTTACTTCTGGTCCAGATTTATGTTGATGATATCATTTTTGGATCTACAAATGACAAACTTTGCAAGAAGTTTGCCAAGTTAATGCAGTCAAGATATTAGATGAGTATGATGGGGGAACTTAGCTATTTTCTGGGCCTTCAAGTCAAGCAGAATGAGGAAGGCACTTTTATTTGTCAAACAAAGTACACCAGAAACTTGCTAAAGAAATTTGGAATGCAAGATTGTTCAAGTGCATCCACTCCAATGGCCACTGCGACAAAACTGGATAAGGATACCGGTAAATCAGTAGATATTACTGACTACAGAGGTATGATTGGCTCTCTACTCTATCTAACTGCTAGTAGACCTGATATCATGTATGCTACCTGTCTTTGTGCAAGATTTCAATCAGATCCAAGAGAACCTCACTTAATAGCTGTAAAAAGAATCTTTAAGTATCTTAAAGGAACAGCTGCTCTGGGATTATGGTATCCTAGAGAATCAGATTTTAAACTAATAGGTTACTCAGATGCAGATTTTGCAGGTTGCAAAATTGACAGGAAAAGCACAAGTGGAAGCTGCCAATTTCTTGGAGGCAGATTGGTTTCTTGGTACATCAAGAAACAAAAGTCAATTTCCACATCAACTGCAAAAGCAGAGTATATTGCTGCAGGAAGCTGTTGTGCACAGATTCTTTGGATGAAGAATCAGTTACTGGATTATGGGTTAACATATTTCAAAATCCCTATTTACTGTGATAATCAAAGTGCTATTGCTGTGACAGGTAATCCAGTTCAACACTCAATGACAAAGCACATCAGCATCAGGTACCACTTCATCAAGGAACATGTGGATGAAGGTATAGTGGAATTGCATTTTGTTCCCACAGATCAACAATTGGCAGATATCTTCACAAAACCATTATGTGAAGCTACTTTTACAAGATTGGTAAATGAACTTGGAATGGTTTCAGGTTCTTTCTCTAAATCTGCTTAGACTTGTTCTGTGTTATCAGACTTTATGCTCAGTATTTACAGAATTAATCTCATTGTGCTTAATTGATAAATGTCTTTAAGTACTGACTGTTGTCTGATATATGTTCCTAAACTCTGATAAGTGATATGTTTGTTCTAGTACCTATTCAATCCTATGAGGATAACTGTGTTAGATACTGACCTATTAGTCTTCAATAAACAAATGATTCCATGTAAGAAGTAATTATTTCAGTGGAAATCTTATGACACAAGCAAATTCTGATAATTGAGCTTAGTTAAGTTTACTTTGTATATCTTATTACTAAGTCACAAATTAGAATAATGCTACTCATCTGTTAAGTTCTGATACTAGTAAAACTGCTGAATGTACTAAGTGCTGATAAACCTCACTTATCAAAAGAAAAAGCAAAAAGATCAAAGAATAAAATCAGGTACTCCTTTGAGATCTAGAATAAAAATGTGGAAGGGACGACCCAAGTGCATTGCTGGTATTAAGTAAATATGCATTAGAAAAGCAAAATATTTTCTTGGTGACTTTTCACACTCTATGATTACTGGAGAAATACTCTGATAATAGCATAAATTCTGATAAACAGTCATGACTCACTTACACTGAGAAGCCACTGTAAAATAGAATTTCAAAAGATGCATAAAATGAGCACAAAACAGTTGAGGTGGACTCAAGCATGAAATCATTCATCAGTAGGTTTCAGGACAATGACAGATCTTTAGCAAAATTTTAGTTATGCCTTATTTCTAAGATGTACTGAAGTGAATCAGACTTTACTCTTTGTCTGTTTTTAGCTTAATGCACACACTAATCACTCCATCTGAATGATGAAAATTTCTGTGGTGGTCTATGTTATTTTAGATAAACAGTCATTGTGTCATTATTGCACAAATTCTGAGGACAAGTTCTAAGTTACACGTTCTGATGATTAAGTTCTGACATCCATAACTCATAACTTGTATGAGGATTTACTAAGATGGGCATTCCTTTTTCGAGTTAAGAAATTATGTTCTGATGACTGTTAAGTTCTGGTATAGGTCTAAGTTCTGATTTCTCAGTCTAATCCTTTACTTGGCTTATCTGTGAATAAAATTTGATAACAGTCTCAGTTCGAACTAGAATATGTTGAAGTGGAAGATTAATAGTCACTATGATTAGGATTAATGGTATTCGTACTTGAACAGTCCACTGTTTCTTGTGTCTTGTGCGGTCTAGACCATGATTCCTCTTTCTAATGTCTGTTATTCTTTTTCAAAGTCTAGGGAGACGAGGTAGAATTAATTCTACCTGTCAGCATTAAATATCTTTGCGTCTCTTGGCATTCTCTTGCCTATATAAGCAACCACTTCACATCAGTCTTTTCATCACATTCTTCTCACACACTTATCCTCCTTTTTCTGTTAAAAACACAATGGTCCGATACAACATGTTTTTGAACTACCAAACCTTCAATATGGAGCTAAGTTGTGCCGAGTGGCAACAGGAGTGGCATGTAACAGCCATTCCTGAGGAGATCTGGGATTCTGTCCCACAGGAGGTGCTGACTCACCTTCTATTCTTCTATATGGATTACCATCGCCATCTGGAGCGATTGGAGGAGGAATGGCGGGAAGCTATCCGACAGCAAGAGCGAATCATACGACTCGCCATCTTGTTCATCGAAGATAGGAAGAGGAAGATGACTTAATCTTGTCTTCTTCCTGTTCTTCTTCATCCTCAGCTTTGTCAGGCTTCTTAGCTAGGACTAAAGCTGTTGATGTTAGGATTAGAAGCTTAGGGAAAATCTTGTATAAGTACTGATGTAAATTTCCGATTCATGAATGTATTGTCTTGATATATTAATGAAAATTGTTTTTACTTCAAGATTTGATCTCTGAGTTATTTGTCTTGTGTTGATAAATCCTGATTGATATTCTCATGACCATTTAAATTTTGTTTTTATTTAAGTTCTGATTCTCTGTCAGCACTTATTCATCGAAATTATCTCGGTCATTTTTAACATGATTTATTTTCAGAATATTAATGTTGCAGTGAAAAATAATTCAATCAGTGCTAACGGGTTAAATTTTGAATTACAATTGTTTCCCTTGATACATGGAACAGTTTTTCCTTGAAACTCGGCAAATGGGTAAGTAATGATTACTGTTTTCTCGAGCCCAGTAACTATCCGTTATTACTGCATGTCTGACAGGTGTCCAACGGTAACATTTTTTTTTGTTCAGAGTATAAGTACAACAGAGAGAAGATTTCTTTAATCTTTTATTTTCTTTATACTTTATCTCTCTCCTTACTTTTACTCTCTTTCTCCTTCTTTCTCACGTTGGTTTTTCATACAGACATTATCTCAAACACCCAACATGCATACTTGAATCTCAATATTTTTTCACATGGCACCAAAGGATTTAATCATTGATGGAGCAAAGTTTGTTCCAAACAACTATGCTGCAATTTTTGATCATGCTGAAGCTCCATCTGAATTGCACTTTGTGCAAGATCTTCTTGCACATAGTGAGGTTGGGTACACCTTAACTCAGCCTGAATTATTTTCAAGTCAACAAGTTCTGAGGTTCTGGAGGACTGGAGTTTTTGATGATGGTGGTAAATGAGGAACTCCCAGTATTATCTTCCAAGTGGGTGATTCATCCTATGTAGTCACTCCTGGTACCGTACGAAGAGAATTACATCTTCCAGAAGATTGTACTTTCTCTATACCAGAGGAATCAGAACTTCGGTAGTTAATGACTGATTTGGGATATGAAAAGAGTCTGATAAAACTAGGACAATTGAAACGGGCTCATATCAGAAGAGAATGGAGTTTCTTCTTTGATTGCATCACCAAGGCTTTTGGCAACAAGTGTTCAAACTTTGATGCTATCCCAATCATGAGTCAGCACATCGGGTATTCACTTATCAATCAAACTCACTTTGATTTTGCACCTGCTTTGTCAGCACTCAAACCCCACCTTTTAAGGTTGCAAAAAGGTACTTTAACGACCTGATAAATGCTGACATAAAGAAATCAATGGTGAGACCATTACAGATTCCTCAGTCTGTAAAACAGATTCTGGTAAATGCTGATCCTGCTACTTACAAATCTGTTTACTCCAATGTTCAACCAACTCATCATAACCAAAATTCATCATTTTCAGTCCCTACCACTCAGGGTATATCTCAGCCTACCCTCAGAACTTATCTCAAATCCTATCTCTCCACTTCACAGACTGCTCAACCTTCTTCTTCAGCACCTACTGTGAAGCCTACATCCTCTAAGCCAAAGAGAACAAAAACTGTTCCTCAAACACCTCAAAAGAGGAGGAGAATTACTTTGAGAGATGAATCAGATTCCGAGGAACAAATTCCTTCTTCAGAACCTGTGGTAAATGAAGCTGAGAAAGCAACTTCTCAGAAGGATTCTGAAATTGGAGGTTCTAGGCTTCTCAAGAGGCTTAGACGGATGGTAGTTCCTGAAACTCCCAAGGAATCCAAATCAACAAGGAAGTACAAGAAACAGAGGGCACAAAGGCCAGTTTCAGATGATGAGGAGGAAGCAGCTAAGGAAGGGGATCAGGAATCTCTGATCTCACAAGACAAGGAATTTGCTCCAGTCACTTCTTCTCCATCAACTCCATCTCAGGAAGCTGTATCTGACAAGGCTAACTCACCATCTGTGTCTCTTGTTGATCCAGGCACAAGTGCTGAAATTGATATTCAGAACCTGGTTGTGCCTGAAATACTTTTCTTAGAAGCTCCAACAGCAAATAATCCTTCCACAACACCTGTTACTGATGCTGTTCAAACTCCAGAGTTATCAACAACACCTTCTCTGCATCAAGATGCTGATGATCAGATTTTAGGTGAGCATCAGGATATGGCTGTTGATCAGAACTTAGTATCAGATCAGCAATTAGAGGATGCTGAAGCCTCCATTGCTACTCACACTGTTGTCTTATCAGAAGATACTGATTCTTTAAGTTCTGATGCTGCAAATGTTGGAGATACTGGTGAAGCTGCTCCAACTGTAGATGCTGATGAAGCAGGTCCTTCAGGACATACTCCTCAACCGACTCTTCCTAAGTCTGAACTGGTAAAGGAGTTTGTTATCAGGGATGCACCAGTGCCTTGGAGTGAAACTCCTGCAGGTCAGGAGTGGACTAAGGAATGGAACTCAGTTTCATGTGTTCCAAATGCTTTACATCTTGCTGAGCACTTGACTAAAGCTAATGAAATGTTAAATTCTGATGATTTTAAAACCCAGCTTAGAGTCACTGCATTGAGTACTAAACATCTACAAGGTCTTTATTCAAATACTCATGCAGAGCTACACAAGATTCAGGAGAACTTTATCAAACAGGAACAAGTTTGGAAAATTGATAAGAAAAAGTTCTTTCAACCTACCATTGACAGGATTGCTTATATTGAGAAAACTCAAGAGAAACAACAAGCTCAGATTGATCAAATTCTGACAAATCAAGCTTCTCAGCAATCGCAACTTACTGAAATCCAGACCTCAGTGGAACTACTTATCTCTCTTTTACTACCTGCTGATGCCAAAAAGGGGGAGAAGGTAATTAAGTCCAAATGCAAAACCAACAAGACACTGCAAGGAAAGGATGATGGAAAAGATGACCAAGGAAACTCTGGAATGGGTAGCGGTCATAGTCAAGGTAGAAGGTTTACATCAAGACAAGCTAGTCACAGAACAAGTTCTGATACTGGGAAAAGAATAAGTTCTGCTGCTGGTAAAAGAATAAGTTCTGATGAACTTCTAGATCTTGATGAGGAAATGTCAAGACAGTTATTTCTTCAAGAAAATCCAGGAATGGACTTGGAAAGTTTAAAGGAAGAAGAAGCCAGACTTAAATCAGAGAAAGTCACATCTAAATCTGAAGCTTCTGGTAAAAAGTCACTTCCAAAACTTAAAGGCATTGTGATCAAAGAAAGGACACATACTGAAGCAACATTGGCTAGATCACAACCACAGATAGATCCAAGATCCAAGGGTAAAGAAAAGGTTGGTGAACCTATCAAGGCTTATGTACCTCCTGAGGAAGAAGAAATTGCTGATGAAAAAGATGATCTTGCTATGATTTCAAGAAAAGTTCTTAAAACAACTTCTGACATGGCTCAAGTTGTTCAGAGTCAAGAAATTGTAAGTTCTGATATTCAGAAGAAGCAAGTAACCTCTGACAGAGCTCAAGGTAACTTGATATCAGAAAATAGATCAAAGACACTCCTACCAGGATTCACTAAAGCAAAACAGACTCAATCTTTGAAGACTACTACAAGTGGTTTTGAAGCAAGAGTAGTTACTGGAAAGGAAGCTAGAGATAAAACTGGATTGGGAAGTGCTGATGAAAGAAGAGTACACAACACTACCAATGATCCAACTTCCTTGAGTGAACCAGGTATTGGAGCAACTCCTGAGAGATTGAATCAACTGGAATCTGTACAGATGGTTTACCATACCTACTTGAAAGAATACATCATGTTGTATTTCATGACAGATGGTGGGGTTTATCATATAAGACAAAATGCCATTCCTTTGAAGTATTTTGAAGAATTGGAGCATGTACTTTTCTTACTTCAAGTCGATGACAGAATAACAGATACGGCTGCAAACTACTTAAAAGAACAGATTCAGAGACAGAAAAGGCTTTATTCTGTTAAGTCTGACAGCATATATGTTCCAAAGTACAGAGATCACAATGGTGATATTGTTGATATGAAGCCTAATACTGCACAGATCAGAACGTATCTTGGTATTAAGGGACTTGAATTCAATCTTGAGTCTGACAAAGCTTATGTCATAAGACTAGATCAGGAGTTGAGAAAAGCAAAGATTAATGATCTCAGAGCTGCAATCTTTCAAACTGGTGAAGATACTGCAGAGCTTAAAGATGTTAAAAGGAGAACGATTGATGAACTAAGATACGCTGAGAAATGTTTGTTGAAGAACTATCTCAGAACAACTCCTGACATCAGAGAGATCAGAAAATGAAGAAGCCAAGTCGAAGATCTACAACTGCTTAAATTCTGATATTTATACAGATTGAAGTTGTTATCAGAAGTTGAAATTGGTAAAAACTTTAAGGACTGTAAGTTGTAGTTATCTAGTCTATTTCTCATGCATTTGTACTTAATGTTTTTGACATCATCAAATATCTGTTAAACTTGTATATTTTGTTAATTTACAAGTTGGGGGAGATTGTTAGATATATTTGATAATGTCATGGCTAATATGTTTTATGTTTAGCTTTCAGAATCTTACGTGAACAGGATAAATCAGTACTTAACTGTTGATCAGTACTTATAATGGAAGTCAGGACTTAAGGATATCAGTACTTATATTATCAGGAGACAATCAGATAAGGACAGTAGCTGATTAAAGGAAAGAAGATCGAGATAAACATAAGAAGAGATATGCATGAAGAAGGAATTTCGTGAAGAATGGAATACTTGGAAGAAAAGATATCTGATTGATATATTTTAGGAAGCAGAATTATATTCCATATCAATTAGCGATTATCTTGTAACTGTGTAGTATATAAACACAGATATAGGGTTTACACTATAAGTGTTATCATTATTAGAAAAGATTATTCATTGTAACCCTTGCAGCTCTCGTGATATTTGTTCATCACTGAGAGGTAACAGTTCCATACTGTAACAGAGTTTATTGTTTCAATAAAGTTTGTTTTCTGTTACTTAAGTTTTTAAAGTTCGATTTGAGTGTACTATACACTGTATTCACCCCCTCTACAGTGTGTGTGTGACCTAACATAAAATTATTTTGGAAATTTTATGGCTTTTATTTAACCGCACGTGTATTCGGTAAAATTGTAAAATACGGGTATAATTGATAAATTAAAAATAATTTAAAAATTACAAAATTTTATTTTGTTAATTTTAATTATTATGAAAATTTTAAAATGCATTTGATTGTTTTCTTCGGTTTAAAATTAACCGTAAATCGATTCGTTAGATCACAAATTTCGTACCAATTACGTAGTACTCGTAGTTATTGCTGAGTTTTACCGATTAAATAATGATAAAGCATAACAGATAATAACAAGCGGGCTTATCCAATCCCTCTCGTCCCCATCTCTTTTCTTCCCAATCTCTCTCCCTCGAACTCTCTCGATCTCTCTTCTCTCTTTATCCCGTCTCTCTCTCTTTAACCTCTCCCTCTCACCTCTCCTTCCCTGTTTCTTTCTTCCTTTTTATTGCTCCGGTCACCGTTGTTCTGTGTTTTTCCGGTAAGCATGACCGATGTTCTGTTTTCCAGTCGGGTGTTTTGGTTCCCTTCTTGCTTATTTTATACATATATATATATACATGTATATGTATATGTGTGTGCAATCAATTGAGGTTTTTGTGCCGCCTTTATTCTTCCCGTCGCCGCCACCCTTTTGCTTTTCCTGCGAGGGATATTGTGGCATGGTCTGCGTTTGTGTGGGCTGCTGCGTGCATTGCGCGTGTGTGGCTGTGTCCGTGTGCGATTATTGTTCTGTGTTGCCTGTACTTATTATGTTGCTGCGGTTGTTTTTCTACTCTGCCGCCTTTCGCCGGTTTCCGGCGAGATGGCGGTGATGTCGCGTGGGTGCACGCGTGGTTGCCATATTTCCTTTATTCCTGTTACTGCTGTGTTGTATTGATTGAATAATTTGATTTATTTGAATTAAAATTTTGATGATTATTCCACTAACTATTTAATTATTCGAAAGTTATATCGGTGAAATTTGTGTTAGAAACCCGACTTTATCGGGTACCCGCGAATTTTGCCGCCGTCGGCGATGAGCCTCGGCGAGCCGATGGTGGACGGCGATGATTTTAAAAGTTATTCCTAAATCATCATACATGATTCCGTTCATCGTTTTTGGATCGCCATTAAAGACATCCATATTTCCATTAACGTAAAACTTCTTAAGGTAAACATACTGAACTACGAATTAAATATTATTTTTCGCATGAATCCTGCGGAGGGTTTCGTTTTTTTTTAAGATTTAAATATACCTTTTCACTGCGTTTATGTGCTAAAAACCCTTCAATGGCATCAGAGCTACTTGCGAAAAGTTTTTAATTCGTTTATGTATTTAACTATTTTCGATATATGAGCATGTACGTGATTCGCCATGATTTGATGTTGATATAATATGCTTATATCTGTATGGTTTTGAATATATGATATTCATGTGAGTTGTATAATCATAAGATGATTATGTAATCTGTATATATACTGATATATACATGATTTATGTTTGTTCTAATTATGAGAATCATATTAGATACGGATCCTGAATTGGCTGCTGCAGATTTGCTGAAATCTGGGTCTGGTGATTCGATTTACGCAAACGAATACCCTATTCCATAGGTAAACGAGCGTCTGAACAAAACTGATAGCTGAAGGCTATCAGCGACTCGTCTGTAAGGCGTTTGACATCGTTTACTTCCCGTAAACAGTGATTCTTGTTTTTCTGATTTGATTCTGATTTTTCTGTTTTTTGTCATATTTTCTTTTTATGATTAGATCATGGATAATATGATATGTTAAGATCAGATTATGTATTTTAATATGCTTTTATGTGTTGTATGAGCATGGTGGATGGTTATGGCCTTTCGACCTTAGTGTAATGGTTTTGGTTTTGGTTTTAAATACGACTTGCATGTCGTCAATCTTTGTAATCATAAATCTCGAATGTAACTCGAGTTATTCTTGTAAGTTCATTAGATTAGTTTTACTTTCAATCATGTAATGTAATTGAAGACTCAGGAAGGCTATCCAATGGAGGTGATACAAAGAAGAAGATGAGGCATACAAGAAGTCTAAACAAAGAAGAAGACTTATGTAATAAGTAGTTGTATTTATTTCCATCACCATATTAGATTGACCTTGATCTTTATCATGAGCTTGATAAAGATCACATAGGATGGGGCCATAACCAAACACATTTACTTTATTGCACTTTATATTTACTTGTTTATTTAATTTTATATATGAGATATATGTGCTCTAGAAAATCTAGAATAAGAATCATTTCTTGCCTTAACAATAAATATTATGAATACGATCATGAGATTCTTGTGTTTATGAAATACGTAATTGAATATGAATTTTCAATATTGAGAGAAAGGATGATTCTGTCAACAACAGATTTCTATCTGTAAGAAGGGTTATTAAGTGACGCCTCTTGATAATGCTCCACCCGATCTGGGAATCATCTGATTATCGATTATTGATTTGAAATATTTAATTTAAAAGGAAGAATCTCTTTATAATATGATTATGATTGTAACGTAATATAATCCCTCTAAAATTAAATAATATCAAGTAGTAATTGTCCAATGACACAACGGGCTTGTGTCGGTCATAGCCTTCCAACATGGTAGAAAGTGGTTCTTATTTTTAAATCATTGTCGTTTCGTGCTACAACTGAGGGCTTTGATTTCGAAATAAGAAATACTTGTCTATTACATAGAGATGTGTACATTGAATTAGAATCTAAAGGTCGGTACGTGCTACAGCCGTGGGCCGTTGGAGACTGATTCAATTGTATGAAATATTGGGTTGAACTTGACTTAGAATATTGAGTTTGTCGTGCCACAGCCGTGACTCAATTATTCAAGAGGCTAAACTTATATTAGGGAATAACATAAGATGTAATTGATAAGAGTTGTCTGCCTATTGAACATCACATGACGTTTCGTGCCACAGCCGAGGTTGTGTGATGGAATGTAGGATCCCTATTCTCACTAGCATTATGAATGCTTAATTTTCACTTAGGGGGTTGAAAAAATTAGATAAACTAGTGGGAGACACTTATGAATAAAGACCCGATTCATATAGTGTTTTGAAATGAAATTGAATATTTTCTAAGTGTTGTTATGTGTTTATCATTTACATATTTACTATATTCGTCATGTCTTCTGCACTATCACTCCGGAGCATACTAGATGCTCACAAGTTGACTGGTCCTAATTTAGCTGTTTATTTTCACTGTAACAAGTTGGGGCACTGGAAGAGGAACTGCAAGGTTTACCTTGCAGAATTGAAGAAGAAAAAGGGTAGTGAGACTACCGCTTCTGATTTAGGTATGTTCATGATCGAAGTTAATATGTCACTAAGTCAAATTTCTACTTGGGTATTAGATACCGCCTGTGGTTCTCATATTTGCAATTCGTTGCAAGGACTAAAGGGAAGTAGGACTCTTGAAAAAGATGTGGTGATTCTACGTATGGGCAATGGAGCAAGGGTTGTGGCCATATCTGTAGGATCATTTAGTTTACATATGCCTACGGGCAAGACTATTATTAAGAATAATGAATGTTCTATCCTTAGAGATAATGTTCTTTTTGGACGTGGCATTTTAAATAATGGTCTGTATGTATGTGATGTAGAGTATGATTTACTTCAGATTGAACAAACTAATAAAAGAAAATGAGATGATGAAAATCTGACCTATTTATGGCACTGTAGGCTAGGTCATATTAGTGAAAATAGACTGCGGACATTGCATAAGGAAGGGTTACTTGACCCCTTTGATTTTGAATCATATCCTACATGTGAGTCTTGTCTATTGGGTAAAATGACCAAATCTCCATTTAGTGGACATGGAGAGAGGGCTGCAGATTTTCTAGGATTGGTACACACAGATGTATGTGGACCAATGTCTACGCAAGCCATGGGTGGATTTTTGTACTTCATTACTTTCATAGATGATAGATCTAGATTCGGATATGTGTATTTGATGAAACACAAGTCTGAAGCCTTTGAAAAGTTCAAAGAATATAAACATGAAATGGAGAAATAAACCAAACACAGTATTATAACTCTTCGATCAGATCGAGGTGGTGAATACTTGAATGGAGAGTTTCTAGATTATCTCAAAGAAAATGGTATAGTCTCCCAGTGGACTCCTCCATATACTCCATAGTTAAATGGGGTATCTGAAAGGAGAAATCGAACTTTGTTAGACATGGTTCGGTCCATGATGAGCTATGCGAATCTTCCAGTATTTCTATGGGGTTATGCATTGGAAACCTCAGCATATTTACTGAATAAGGTGCCTTCCAAATCTGTTCCTCAAACACCATATGAGATATGGAAAGAAAGGAAACTGAGTCTAAACACGTTAAGATTTGGGGATGTCCAACTTATGTCAAGAAAGTTGACCCAGATAAGCTGGAATCTCGATCTGTAAAATGTAATTTTGTGGAATATCCTAAAGAGACTTTAGGGTATTACTTTTACACCGATCATCGGGTGTTTGTCTCCAGATATGCTACCTTCTTGGAAAAGGAGTTTATCCTTGAAGGAAACAGTGGGAGCAAAATTGAACTTGATGATGTTCAAGAAGCACAAACTACTACGGATCATGTGGAAACACCTGTTCAGATTGAACAACCTTCTGTGGAATAGCCCATTCGTATGACAGGGAGATGTGTCTCGCCAACCTGAAAGGTATTATGGCCTTGTCATTGAGAATGAAAATGAGTAGTCAATCATTGATGATGACGACCCTGTGACCTATAATGAGGCTATGAGTAGTGTTGACTCAGAGAAATGGCATAGTGCCATGAAATTCCGAAATGGAATCTATGTATACTAACCAAGTATGGACTCTGGTTGAGGCTCCTGAAGGTGTTAAGCCTATTGGGTGCAAGTGGGTATACAAAATAAAGATTGGAGCAGATGGGCAGGTGGAGACCTATAAGGCCAGGCTCGTGGCAAAAGGATTCAGATAAAGGAAAGGGATTGACTTTGATCAAACTTTTTTTCCTGTAGCCCTGTTAAAATCAATTCAGATTTTGCTTGCGATTGCTGCTTACTATGACTATGAGATCTGGCAAATGGACGTGAAAACGGCCTTCCTCAATGGGAAACTTGAAGAGGAAGTGTATATGACACAACCAGAGGGTTTTCTTTCCAAGGGAAATGAAAACCTAGTGTGTAAGCTGCTGCGAACCATATATGGTTTAAAGCAAGCTTCTCATAGATGGAATATCCATTTTGATGAGACAATCAAAGAGTTTGGTTTTATCAAAAACATAGATGAACCATGTGTCTACAAAAAGGTTAGTGGGAGCGCGGTAATATTTATTGTATTGTATTGAAAAAGGAGACGTCAAGAGAGTTGACACACATAACAACGTAGCAGACCCACTCACAAAGCCACTTTCTCAAAGCCACTTTGATCGTCATAAAGACAAGATGGGTATTAGATACCAAAGTGATTGACTTTAGTACAAGTGGGAGATTGAAAGAGATGTGTCCTAAGTCCAATCATGTATGATGATTTAGGAATAACTTTTATGTAATCTGTTTTGATTTCATTGATATTAATAAAAGACTTGTTTTGGTTTTGTTGCGGGCTTTATCTATTTAAGTGTTTAAATAAGATATACCATAGTTTAGAGTAAAGCTTTTTATGGATTATGATGAGATCATAATAATGAGACCTAAAAGATAATAACTCTAAACTTAAATATTTCCTGGTCGTAGGATTACTAACTGGTAATTAGTAATCTGCAAAGATCGGTACATACTATGTTTGCTTCATTATGAAGGATGTCTGTTCTCATAGACATTTGTGTGGTGACACTATAGCTAGTATGTAGGTGCTTTTTATAGAATAAGTTCACTGAACATGACTCACACAGATGAACAACTGATGGAGTTCACTCACGTGTCAGCAGTTGTTCAATAGTGATAGTTGTACAAGTATCCTTAGACTTGAGGTCATCATAGTCATCTTGTGTACACTGAACTATGCTTTGGTTTAGTTCTTAATCTCCAGGGACAATTATAAGGGCTCTACCGGGTATAGGAATTTGTACACGAAGATAGTGTATGATCAATAAAGGATCTACCCCTTCCAGTGAAGGAAGAGAATGTTCAATACCGATCCACTTATGCTAGTTCAGGAATCCCTGGCCAGAGTGAATGAAATTAGAAAGGAATTTCTAATTTACATTAAATAGAACTAAGCATAGTGAATGGGAAAGCAAGTGATTAAATAAGATAGGCTTGACACAAGTTCCATGCCTTGTATTTAATTGTGACATTGCAGGGTAGAAGGAATTGATTGTACGGTAACTACTCACTAAATAGGTTCTTGGTATTCTAAGCAGTGAATTCGTATTATCCGAATAGTCGCGATATGCTGAGAAGTACCCCTCACGATGTAGAATAAATATGATTAATTAATTAATCATATTTAATGAATTAGAGAATTTATATAAATAATGATAAAATAGTTTTATTAATATATATTTCTACTACCGGCTTAATATTGAACCTACAGGGTCACACCATAAAAGAGAATGATTTAATGGTGGAGGAATTAATTAATAATGGCTGATAATTATTTATTTATGAAATTAATAATTAATTGGAAAATTTAATAATTGATTAAATGAAATTTAATTGATTATAAATTAATTAAGAAAATGTTCATAATATTATTAATTAAGAATTTAATTTTTGGAAATTAAATCAAGTGAGAGATTTATTTATAAAGAGTTTAGAAAAAGGATTAATAATTAAAAGGTGTTTTAATTATTAGTGAGAATAATAAAGGGTTAATAATAATAATATTTTATGGGAAAATTTTCAGCTGAAAATTTTGCCTATAAATATACTATTATAGACCCTATTTTTGCCTCAACCAAAAAGATTTACAAAACCCTAATTCTCTCCATTTCCTCCTCCTTCATTACATCGTTTTCTTGGTGGATACCGGTGGAGTGCTTCACACTTGAGGAGCAGCTGCTAAGGATCTCCGTTCATCAGTTTTTGGATCGCCATTAAAGACCTCCATCTTTCTATTAACGTAAAGCTTCTTAAGGTAAACATACTGAACTACGAATTAAATATTATTTTTCGCATGGATCCTGCGGAGGGTTTTGTTTTTTTTTAAGATTTAAATTTACGTTTTCGCTGCGTTTATGTACTAAAAACCCTTCAGATTTTTATCTGAGTCCTACATTTATAAATGAAATAAATAAAATTAGTTGAGAAATTAATTTCGAAATGAAATAAAAAATAAGATATGAATAACAATAAATAATAATTAATAAATTAAGTTCGTATTGGTGGATGGGATTAGTGAAATTGGTTGTGAATTGGATGATTGCGATTGGTGGTTGTTGTTGTGTTGTGAATTTGACGTCGAACTGATTCGACGGGTAGGCCGATAAACAAAGGAGACGCTGCCCGATTTTCGGGAAATTAATTCCGAAAATACGGGAACGTAACCTGTAATTATCGGAGACGTCGAACGAGGATATGTAATTGAATTTTTGAAACCTACTTACGTGACAAGATATTTTGTGAGTAATCGATTACCCTATTTTTCAAAATGACAAATATACGTATTTTTCGAAATTATATACCGAACCGAGCTTTGAAGGTGCAAGCCATAACTGTTATGTGTATTTCAATAATACATATAAATATAAATTGGATTATGAAATCGTATGGGTAGAATAGGATAATGAGGTGATGTTAAGCGAAGCGATCATCTAAATTAGAGTATTTTAATTCTATAGGTCCTAGACGGAATACCCGAGTATCGACATCAGACTAGGAACGATCTAGTGATTAGACGTCGAGATCAACAAAGTTCCAATTGAAAGGCCTGTATATTGAGATCGTAACCAGGATAGGATAGTGGTCTGACGATAAAGCCACATGTTCAAAGAAATCCAAAAGTCAACCGATAATAATGGTTAAAGCTTATTGAGGAACTTTCTTTTAAATACTGCAAGTATTCCTAACCTTTCTCCTTAAATACTACAAATATTTATTTGCTCCTATTCTAAGTTCAGAATAGTTAACTGTTTTATATTTCGCTGCAATTACTCTTATTATGCCAGTTCTTTTCATTATTGTTCATATATTAACGATTGATCTCTTGAGAAAATACCCATTCGTTCGGGTTATTTGCGAACCCTGATTTGGGATGTTTTGAAATCAAAATGATTTGATATCAAAATACTCTACGGGCTGGACGGTTATTATGAGGACCGGTGATGAGCTGGATCCTATGGGCCGGAGATGGATCGGACCCCTTTAGGCCATAGTTGCCTGGGTGCCCTATATGTTGGTTGGGTCTATGCAGTTGGGTATAGATCCGCACTATCTCCTGACTGATCAGCAGGTTATAGTGCATATGTTGGTTCTAGTATCCAGTCTAATTTATTGTTGATCTCCATTAACGGCATTCCTTCCCGAATAGTTCATAATTACGAACTCAAACAGAGATTTGATTCAAAAGGATGAAATATTGAAATGATCACTGTTCTTTTACAGCAAAATGTGATTTATGATTAAAATCTAGTGAGGGCCGATGTTTTGTTCGTTCAACTATTTAAATATGTAAAGATGTTTTTAAAATCATTCAACAATCGTTTCCAGGAGTTTTCTGATCTGAAACCTGGAAACCATTTATAATACTTGCTGGGCATTTTTGGCTCACTCTTGCTTTGTGAACTCTTATTTCTTTCAGTATCAAATAAGGACAAAGTGAATAGCTTTTGATAGACAGCGTAAGTGGGAGATTCGAGCTGAAGAAATTTGGAGATGTCAGGGTGATCAGTACAAGGAAATTAATAGTGAGGTAATGAAATTATATCTAGACAATGTAAATTTTAGAAGGTTAGATTCTTGTTTCATACTATAACCTGCAAGCGATCCTGATTATGAGGGGTTATCTGTATATTTATTTTAATATACAGGCTTTTATTGTTATTTAAAGTTGTGTAGTGACACCCAATCCTGACCCCGGATTTGGGTTGTTACATTATCTTGGTGCATACTGCGGTTGCTGAAAACCAAGGGGGTTGTACTACTTAGCTGGATACTGCTGATAAGGCTGTTGACCGCATTCTGAATGTTGCTCCAACTGAAATTAGGATGATTGCGGTTGTTGGGATGATAGGTGGCTGGCACTAGGTTGCTACGATCGCTGGAAGTTGCTCACAAAATGAGTTGATTCACTAGAAATTGTGCACTGATCAGTCTCATGGGCACCAGAATATAGCTCGCAGACACTGGTGATTTGATTAACTCCATAATTAGTCAAAGTGTCCACCTTCATCGTCAAAGCCTTAAGTTGGGCAGTGATAGGAGTTGCTGCGTCCAACTCCAGAATTCCCGCTACCTTTCCCTGAGTCAGTCTCTGAGAAGGATTCTGGTACTCATTAGCAGCCATTAGTTCAATAAGTTCATAAGCTTCATCATATCTTTTAGCCCACAAGGCTCCTCCTGATGCTGCATCAAGCATAGGTCTAGAAGTAGCACCCAATCTATTATAGAAATAGTTGATAATCATCTAATTAGGCATGCCATGGTGTGGGAACTTCCTTAGCATCTCCTTATATCGATCCCAAGCCTCACACAGAGATTCTCCTGTTTGTTGAGCAAACTGAGTAAGAGCATTCCTGATTGCAGCAGTCTTTGCCATAGGGAAGAATTTAATGAGAAACTTTTACGTAATATCCTCCCAAGTGGTGATAGACCCTGCTGATAGAGAATATAACTAGCACTTATCCTTGTCCCTTAGAGAGAATGGGAAGAGGCGTAGCTTGATAGCATCTTTAGTCACATCATTAAACTTGAAGGTGTCGTAGATCTTGATGAAATCCCTGATGTGCATGTTGGGGTCTTCAGTAGGAGAACCCCCAAACTGAACTGAGTTCTATATCATCTGAATCGTGCTTGACTTGATCTCAAAAGTGTTAGCCCTGATGGCTGGTCTGATGATGCTTGACTGAATGTCATTCATCTTAGGCTGAGAATAGTCCATCAAAGCCTTCATATTTTCTGCTTGATCACCCATCTCTACTAAAGCTGGTTCTTCAACTTTCTCTTCTTCTTCTACCTTCTTTTCTTCCTCGAAAACTTCCTTACGAACTACCACAACTTCTTCCTCGGCTTTATCCAGTGTTCTCTCACGAGTACGCGAACTCGTATACATACACCCTCGCTAGAGTACCTGAAATAAGACAAGGAAACAGATAAGTAACAATGTCTGATTCAATGAACTTTAACGACCACTGATGGAAAATACATAAACTAATAATTAATACTGCAGTCCTCGGCAGCGGCGCCAAAAACTTGTTAGTCGCTAAACACGCGCTAATAATACACGCAAGTATGCGCGTTCGTAAGTAGTATAGAATCTTTTCTAGTTTGTTCCCACGGAAACTGTATTGGTTAACTAATTAATTTACGCACTTAAGCAACAATGTATGGTTATTATTCAATGCTAAGACGATAACAAATTGAGGTTGTTTATAACTAAGAATTAAGCTAACAATTATAACTACGAGAATACGATTAATTAAATTAATATATATGACAAACATGGGATTCTAACTTCATTAAATACTTCATTCAATAGCCTTATTATTTCAACCTTAGCATGCAATGGTGATGACACTAATCAGATAACACAAAACTGATAAATGCCAACTTTCGTTGCACGAATACCATACTACCATACATCCACAAAAGAGATAGAAGCTGAATAGACACCAATTATATTGAGCTTTTATATGTCTATAGAATTTGACAACATAACGGTTTAAGCACAAGTTATCTATCTTGATTATACAGGGAAAGTAAGATGGTTAAAATTACCTACAAATCATGCATAATAAATACATGAACCTATGCTAGCATGGCAAGTTCTAAATCCTTAAATTCACTGTCACTTCATTAAGAATTAACACACTATCTTATAAGTTCACGACGCTCATAAGACGAATACGCACAATCAATACTAGAATATCAATCAATCACCACATACTAAGGCATCGAAACAATTTAACTAAAGAAATCCATAAATAAATCCGCTAGAACCCCACGATAATGATTAACCCATAATCGGACTCATCATCAACGTGGGTTTCGATGAAAGCATGGTATAACAAACGTAGTCTTTATAACGAATAAATAAAACCAAGTACAATACAAGAGTAAGGTTTCACAAGTAAAAAAACAAGATCTTCTTCATCTTCATTGAATCGTGCTAAAAACGGTCTTCTTATGGCTCTCCTTGCGCTCTGGTACGTCTCTCTCATGAAAACTTTCTTATTTGAATATATATAGCAGCCATTTGCAATTTGGAAGTCTCCCCACTTATAATCGAATTAGAATCAGGATTTATATTTTTTGCACCGGCGCGGCCGCGCGCTATTATAGTGCGGGCGCGCTGCCTTTCTGGAATACTGGCGCGGCCGCGCGCTATCACTGTGCGGGCGCGCTGCCTTTCGGGAATCCTGGCGCGGCCGCACGCTATCACAGTGCGGGCGCGCCGTCCTTCTAGGAAAAACTCAGTTTTCATCTTTTTCCTTGCTGCTTCGAGCCGACTTTCCACGAGCTTTTATTCCAACACCACCTTGACACCAAATTAGCTCCAAAACAATGCTACTTTACATGATTCACAATGCTTGAAATGCAAAAACACTAGAAAACAAGTTAAAATACTTAACAACTTGAGTACAAATGCATCAATTCAAAGCTTATTAGAGCACTATAAAGTGCATAAATGCCAGTTAACAGAGTTTCTTTTGAAACTATATTCAGAATATATAAAATAAGTCGAGATAATATTTTTCGACGATTTGAAAGTATTCGAATAACTTTCTGAAAATCAGAAAGTATTTTTAAAGTAGATCTTATGATTTTTAAATCATATTAAATCATTTAATAAATAATTAAATAATTAAATAATAATTATTAAAAAATTAGACCTCGAATAATTATGTTTTAAAAGAATATTTGAAATAATATTCCTCAACTAATTTATGTTTAAATAATTAGGGTAATCTTTAATAATATAATTAATCGAGTGTGAAATAATAAATCATTGGAGAATACTTCTTCTATATTAAATGAATAATTAAAATAATATTCGTTATTCGAGTAATTAAATATAGTTAAGGGAATACGATCTTTGGAAATCGTTTTAAATAAATTTGAGGTATTTTAATACTTCACAAGTGGACATCGAGTCCCTTGGAATAAAATAAGTACGGATTTTTAATCGCCCAAAACATCACCAGAATGACTCCCGGGTTTTCGTTTAAAACTCTGAGTGACTATCGGTCTTATAATTATACATCACGCTCATGATGGCGTTAAAATATTCTACGATATATATACATCGTAACACAATCGCTATTGATGCAAAAACTTAAATACTAGTATCATGGCAAGCATGGCATTTATGCAAAAGACAGTAAAACAATCTTTTTACAACACAACATTATATGGAGTTGGGTCCGTGAACTTTCCTGGGTACTTTGAGGTGGAGGATGCTCTAGGGTCCGTTCGAAAATCTATAATCATAAACACATGTCGTTTCGTTAGATCCCGTTCTTATTTATGGCGACTCGTACATACGCGCTATTTATTAATCATTCCCGCAACTCATTTTACTCTTATTATTTCTTTAAGCACATATTCTTGTCACATTTGCTATCTTTTTGAAATCCTTTACATTCGTTTAAGTCCTTTACATTTCGGTCCTCGGCTCCGTTTACGATTCTTAATGGTTTTCTAATCGCGCGGTCTTGGCTCCGACATTTTTATAAAATTGAGAAATTCTTATTTTTACTTGAAATTACAGTTAATAACTCTAGTTATTACTCTCTGTAAAAATTTCAAGATTTTTGAATATTTTTAAGTCAATCATTTATATTTTACCAAAGTTCGTAATTCGTAGCAGTTTTTGTCTCGTAAATCACTTTTACTAAAACGGTCATAACCTTTGATCCGTAAATTGAAATCAAGCGATTCAAGCACCTAAACGATCCTTATAAAATTTTCTATCATAATCATGTGTTAATTTTCAAGAAAATATAGTTTAAACATTTAGGAACTTCTGCAGAAACTTTAAGTTAAGTTTTGTTCATTTTAACGAGGTAACGATTACGATTCGTGTTTTGTTTACGTCTTAAATCATTATAGCACCATCAACAACCATAATATCATCATCTAAACACTAACTCCTCTCAAGAACATCATGTTCTTGAGGCAACAATCATCAACCTTAAAACTAATTAACTAAACATCAAGATATTAGCAAATCAACCATTAAAACTAGGTTTATAACTAGGATTTCAAAGTTTCTTGAAACTTAAAACATAAATAAAGATTGGTCAAAGATTGTTATTCCCTAAAAATACAAAAAGAATTACAGAAGGGGGGTTGAATGTAATTCCGGCCTCTTTTTGAGATTTATAAAATTTTTTTAACTCAATATATATATATATATAAGTGTTTTGATTTGTAAAGTGCGGAATAAAGAATTAAGTAAATCAAACACAAAGTAATAAAAACGCAAGTCTTTAAAACTTTTTGGTGGATTTGAATGTATCCACCATATATATATATATATCAATTTGAGAACTCTGTGAAGCTTGAATTGGCTCATAGCTGCTTTACAAGTTGAACAAACAAACTACAGAGAAATTCTTGACAAGTACAGTTTTTTCTATTTCTCTTCTAAATGTGTTTGCTTAGTTATTTGTTCTACTAGCTACACTTGGTTTATATATCACCAAGTTTATATGGTAATCAGACAGGATAATAAAACAAAACCTATCAAGTCTAAATCCATGTTACTTCATTACTCTATTCCATCATCTTTGAATATCTTCATAATATCCTGAAAATGGTAATTATAACACCCTCCAAATCTGGGGTATAGATTTGGGGCATTATTAACAACAATTACCAACTAAACCTGCACAAGCGGAATATAAATATAATAATTACCCCGAACTATCACTACTCAGGATCTTTTAAGGTCTGAGTTTAAAAACAAGAATCACATACTACACTTTATTACAAACCCAACTAAATAAAACCTGTCTCAAGAACTCTCTTTGTTACAAAATTTTATTCTATCTACAGTCTCACTACACAACTTTTATTCAAACTACACAAGACTTTTATTCAACCCAACATTACTACTTATCCTGCTACACCTGATCTGGCAATTCAAAGCTCTCTTCGGGAATAGGAAGGAACACTCTTGGTATAAGAGGGTCCCGCTGCTTGACTCGCTTCTTGACTATGCGGGTTCTGATGGGTTTCATTCTTTACCTTAACTTTAAAATAATAGGAGTAACAATAAAAAAGGATGAGCCAAAATTGCTCAACAAGCCTGCAACAATATATATAGTATAAAGAAAGACTAGGACCTACGAACTATCAATTATCACCAAACCACTTTCTTTCGGAAGAAATTATAACTTACAACTATTTTTATTGGATTCGTCTCATTTTTCTGAGTCTAGGGGTCTTCGTTTCGCTCAAATCGGACTAACGGTTGAATTATTATGAATTAAACAAGATTTAATTAATTAATAATTAATTATAAATAATTAATTATAATTAAACAATCCTTAATTATATTTTTAAATAATTAATTAATAATTATTATATTTTAAAATAATTAATCCCTAATTATTAGGAATTATTATTATTTATTACAAATTATTATTACTTATTCGATCAGATCGATTATTTACAAATAATCAATCGATTTAATTAACCGATACGCTATTATACGATACGAATAATTATCACAATATTATTCGAATAACTAACGCTCGAATAATAATTCTAATTACCGAATCATTATTCGCACTATTAACTAATTATTAGATTATTAATTACCTCACTTAATTATTTCTAATCCTTATTTACTAATTAATTACCTAATTATTAATTAATTACCCAATTATTAATTAATTAGATAATTAATAAATAATTAGATAAATAATTAAATAATTAATTAAATAAATAAATTCGAATTTATAATTTAATAAAATAATTCAGAAATTATAAATACTATTTTTCAAAATATCAAACTAATTTTTAATTAATTTTTAGAATTATTAAAACTGATTTTTAATTACTAAAATATAAATAATTAATTATTTTATTCAGAAACACAAAAACATAACAGGATTTAGGGTTTTTAGGATTGAACCCGGGTCGAAACCGGGTTGCAACCGGGTCGTCCCCGACCCGATCGGGTCGGGAAGAACACCACCCTGCAATCCCAGAATCCGATGCCGGCGGAAATTTCCAGCGAGACGAAACGTTCGATTCCAACTTGCTTCTTCTGCGTTTTCGACATACAGCAACAAAACGATGCTCCCCTTCTGCTTTCTGGCCTTTCCCCGTCCTCCTTCCTCGTCGAACACAGCCGGAGATGAAGAACGACGGCGGCGTCGCCGTTTTTCCGACGAGCACGAAACCAAAGCCAAACACCACGAATCCGGTACCATTCGACTCGCACAACAACGATCTACTCATCTCCAACAACAATAACATCAAACAACACACAGAGAATCAAACCCGAATTCAAGAAATAAACCCGAAAACACGAAATTAAAATCAACTCAACAATCAACAAAAATAATCACATAAACAGAAACTACGAATCACCAGCTTCAATTTGACTACTTACACGCTCGATTTGGTTGTCGGAATCACCTTCAAAATCGCGATTGATCCTCCTGCCCTGTTCTTCACAGAAACCCTAACCATAATTCCTTTTTCTTTTTCTTTTTATTTTCTAATTTTTCTGTATAATTAACTGATTTAATTACTAATAAATCAGGTATTTATATTTATGAAAATAATACCCCTAAGTAAACTTAAGGGTCTAATTACACTCCTAATAAAAATATTTGGCCCCAATTTTTTTATAATTTTTGGGTATTAATATTGAATTTTTAAATATCCAATAAATACAAAATAAATACTAAAAATTCCCAAAAATTGTGAAAATTACAAAAATACAAAGAAAAATGATATATGATAATTTCATGATCATATAAAAATAAAAATGTAATTTTTGTGGGGTTTTTGATACCCGAAGGGGTCCGAAAAAGTCGTTTTTCGCGAAAAAGGTCAATTTGTAAAACGTCTAGGGGTTCAGAATAGCGATATGGTATAGGGTATTTTTAATAAAATAGAGCCAATGATTTTGTTTGAAATACGGGCTTTTAAAACATAATTTTGAGCTGTAGAGGTTTTAATATAATATATATAACTGACGATAAAATGCTCAATAAATATCCAAAACACGTTTGGATCAAAACAGCCAACACATAACACATAGCAGTTATGGTTTAACAACTTAACACATTTAATCACATAATAATACACATAATTTATCATTATCATAATATAGTACAAGCGTAATTCCTCGGTCGTTACATTCTCCCCCCCTTAACAAGATTCTGTCCTCAGAATCACACTATGCAAATAACTGAGGATACTTTTCTAACATTTCGCTCTCAAGCTCCCCGGTTGATTCTTCAACCACTGGGTTTCTCCACAAAACTCTTACTAATGACACAGACTTATTTCTTAGTACCCTCTCTTGCCTATCTAAAATCCTTATCGGCTGCTCTATATACGACAAATCTGCCTGAAGTTCTACTGGTTCATACTCTATTACATGCCTTGTATCAGGATTGTACTTCTTAAGCATAAATACATGAAATACATTGTGAATGTGGTGCATATGGGGTGGTAGAGCTAACTCGTACGCAACCTTCCCAATTTTCTTCAAAATCTCAAATGGTCCAACGTATCGTGGCTTCAATTTCCCTTTATTGCCAAATCTGGTCAATCCTTTCCATGGCGATATTTTGAGCAATACGTGTTCTCCTTCCTGATAGTCCATATCCTTCCTTGCTTGGTTTGCATATTTGCTTTGCCTGTTTTGTGCTGCCTCGATTCGTTTTCGAATAAGTTCAATTTTTTCTTTTGTCTGCTGAATTAATTCTGGACCTAAAATCTTGCGTTCTCAAACTTCATCCCAATGCACTGGTGATCTGCATTTCCTCCCATATAATGCTTCATACGGTGGCATTCCAATACTAGCGTGATAGCTGTTATTATAAGAAAATTCCACTAGGGGTAAATGTTCATCCCAATTGCCTTCAAAATCGATCGCACAAACTCGTAGCATGTCTTCAATCGTTTGAATTGTCCTTTCACTTTGACCGTCAGTTTGCGGATGATAAGCTGTACTCATATTCAACTTCGTTCCTAGACATTCTTGGAATTGTCTCCAAAATCTTAAATTGAAACGAGGATCTCGATCCAATACAATCGATACTGGTACTCCATGACGCATCACAATTTCTTTAAGATATAAGTGCACTAGCTTGTCCAGTGAAAATTTCTCGTTAATTGGAAGAAAATGTGCTAATTTTGTCAATCGATCAACAATAACCCAAATTGCATCGTGATTTGCTTTCGTTCTTGGAAGTCCCACTACGAAATCCATCGCTAGATGTTCCCATTTCCATTCTGGAATGTCTAACGGTTGCAATAACCCACTCGGACGTTGATGTTCTGCTTTAACTCGCTGGCATGTGTAGCATTTACTCACCCATTCTGCTATTTCCTTCTTCATATTCGGCCACCAAAAGTTTTCCTTCAAATCGCGATACATTTTCATGCTTCCTGGATGAATGGAATACTTCGAATTGTGCGCATCTCGCATAATTTCTTCTTTTAGTTCTGCCACGTTAGGGATCCAGATTCTTGACGCAAAACGTAAAATTCCTTCATTATTTTTCTGAGTTGTAATCTCCTCTCCCGTTAAGTTGTCGTCTTGACTCATCACTTTATCTTGACAATGGCGAATCTTTTCTAGCAACCCTGGTTGAAAAGTCATAGCGTAGATAGTTCCTGCAGATTCATGGGGAATACGAATCTCAATTTCCAATTTGTCGAATTCCTTAACCAATTCTTCACATGAAGTTAACCGATTCAACCTTTCTTTTCTGCTCAGCGCATCTGCTACAACATTTGCTTTTCCTGGATGATAACTGATTGTAACATCATAATCTTTAATCAATTCCAACCATCGACGTTGTCGCATGTTCAGTTCCTTTTGCGAGAAAATATACTTCAAACTTTTATGATCCGTGTAGATTTCGCATTTTTCACCGTACAGGTACATAAGAAATGTATTGAATCGATTCTTTTTAATGGATAGCTCCGATCGCAACTTCGAATATGGAATTCAAAGGGATCAAATAGGAAAGGATACTCTGAATCATAGAACTAGAATGAAATATATGATCAACCAACATTTATCGACTTTGAAAAAGAGTCAGAAGAGATGGTTCGATCCTCTTATTTTGATTTCTCGAACCGAGAGATCCATGAATCGGGATCCTGATGCATATATGTGACGGCCTCAACCCCGGGGTCAGGAGTTGACGTCATCAACAATCACCATAACAAACATAATATAAACAATTCGAAGATAGAATATAAATACGACCCCTAATTCCAAGATCTTTTCCAGGTTTAAGTATGACTTAGGTTACTCAACTAACACAACTCAAATTACCTTACACAATCCTGACCACTAATTTAATGCAGCAACTCAACAGACCTCATCTGGTCTGAATGCAACTACCTCAGAGGAGGCTGACACGAAAGGAACTGGAACTCTGCCCTGACTACCACTGAAGAATCTCCTAGGTATCTGCAATACATATATAAAACATTTTGCAAGGGTGAGCAATCAATTGCTCAGCAGTACCACTATATGAATAATAATCAAAAACAGTTTATGATAAACAATTATAGGAACAGAAATCATAACTTGCTAGAAACAAGTAAAACATGTGTGAACTGGATATCAAAACTAGCATGCTCTGTAAAACCAAATCATTAGTTGTGTGCTGTGCATAAATATCAATTTAAATTTTAGCATGCTTCTTTCGTTTTCAAATCTTCTGTCCCATCGCAAGACCCATAAAACCATTTGTCCCGTTACGGGGACCCAAAATCATTTGTTCCGTTACGGAAACCATAAAACTTATCCCATCACAGGATCTATAAAACTTGTCCCATCACAGGATCTATAAAACTTGTCCCATCACAGGACCTATAAAACTTGTTCCTCTCCGGGAACCTCAAAATCACTTGCTCAGATATAAAATTATTGGATGATCCCTGGTGAGACAGCTGATCAGGCTATCCTATGAAACTTGTTCCGGAACTCAGAGACTAGCTAGGTCTCTGTCACGCTGGGCTGGTGGTTATGACAGGGTGCGCAACCACTTCGCCTCTTACGCTAACTTCCAGGCCGTTACGGGCCTTCTGCGCACACTCATCCAATTATCTGATCATTTTTATCCAGTTTTCCAAATCACTTACCTATCTCTTATCAAAACAATTATAACATAGCACATTTTCCAAAACATTTTCATTTTATTCAGAACTTAGAGATAGGCATTTTCAGAAGTTACTTTTCCCCCAAAACACAAGTTAACAAAATAATTTGAATCCAGGGGATACGTAACTTAAATCGTTCTGTTCCAGTACGTAATTTAAATCAACAATTATTCATATATACTGAACCGTAAAAGATTTGTTCAGGGGTACTTGCCTTGTAGAGCTTTACAACTAATACCGATTGACCTTGAGCCGACACGGACACTCAGGCTTTAACGTCTAACCACTAGATTACCCTGGATTTGACTTCAACACTCAGGTCCTTCGATTGGAACCTTACTGAGCTCGTCGACTGTCCACTAGGCTATCCAACATCAACTCTTGGGCTTTCCGACTAGCACCTACAAAGTTGAAACACCCTAACTTAGACCTTCGATTATGCTTGACATATCCTCGCTAACAATCTACCCGAACGTTAACAAAACCCAACTCGTAACATATTCAATATTATAATACACGTATCAATTAGGGTTCACATCTTCTAAAGTCGGTTCAGCGTTCATTTTCATAAAATATGTATATCTGTCTTTCTTTTTCAAAATTAGGGTTATCGGTTTCGGCAAAACATTACATCACAACACATAATCAGGTTTCGTACAAAATAGTTACATGTAACCGATCGACGTTCCGATAGTCATTGGGTACGGCCTCGAATTTCCGTAATTTAATTTTCCAAAAATCGGGCAGCACCTCCTTTAATTATCGGACTACCCGTCGAACATCCCGACGCCAAATCAATCACAACAACCCAACCCAATCCAAATTCCAACCACCGACTTCAGTCAACAACAATTCAAAAATTCACCAATACCACTTAAATACAATTATTAATTATCAGTCCCATTTTATAATTTTAATCTCATTTTATAGTTTTATTCGCAATTCGCATTTTAAATCGTATTTTGTATTTTAAATTATAGGACTCAGAACAACGTCATCATAGTCCACCGTCGGCTCGCCGAGGCTCATCGCCGACGGCGATAAAATTTACGGTTTCCCGTTATACCGGGCCTCCTACGTAAATTTCACCGATAATTATCGATTAAATCTCCCAACATCGTATAATTTATTTCACAAACCAATCAATTATTTCCTGCAAGAATAAATAAATAAAAATGAAAATTCAGTCCAACGTAACCAAGCCACAACAGTAACGTAATCGAGTCCAGCATAGGCACACGCAGACACACGCGCCGAAGTGCGTGGCTCACGCACACCGGAAACAGCCGGCTTCCACGCCGGAAAAACCTGGCGGTAACCGAACTTAGGGGAAACAGGGGAACCACAGCAGCACACAAACACAGATATACACAATACCATACACACACAATAATATACACATATATAATTGTGTGTATATTTATATATATAGATGACAAAGATCAGGCCGGGAAATCACCGGAAAGAAACTGGAATCACGGTGGCGGCCGGAGAGCAGGCGGCAGCAACACAGGGAATAAGGGGGAGAAGAAAACGAAGGGGAGAAAGAGAGATTATGAGAGAGAGAGAGAAGAAAGGGAGAGAGAGAGAGAGAATCAGAAAGATTTGAGGGAGCGAGAGAGAGATACCACGAGAGAAAAGAGAGGCGGCGAGTCGAGGGGAAGGGGGTGCAGGGATGAAATTGGGGATTTTGTCCCCCCCCTTTTTTTTTGATATTATTCTGACTCGCACCGCACTTACTGATTTTAACGAATAATTTTCGAGTAACAACACCCCGAAAATTTATCAGAACAAATTTAAAATTCTCAAGATAATTTAAAACTAATACTCTAAAATTATCGCAATAATTAACAACTAACTAAACAAAATTTCAAGATTTTTAAAGAATTTTTAAGACGTATACTGGATCTGCATTTTTACAATTAAATGAAATAACGCGCGGGTCAAATAAATCCCAAAAATCTCCAAAATAATTTTAAAATTCTCGGAATATTCCAACTTAATAAAAATATGAATTTCGTAATTTTTTAAGAATTCAGGTATTAAATACTGATTTTACAATTAAATGAAATCAGAAAATCATTTAAAGATAAATAAATGATAAAATATCGATTTGTAAATTTTAAAAACTCCTAAAATAATTAATAAAATTATGAAGCCATAAAAATGATTTTAGGGATAACCCAAGTATTTATGGAAATAAATTTTGAATAAAATCACCTTTAATTATAAAAGTGACACAACACAACTTCACAACGAATTATACAATTAATACACGAACACCAACGATCACGCATAATTAATTAAAATATTAACAAAAATAATATCCAGCTGACAGAACCCACAAACCTATTTTATTTATGCAATTATTTAATAATTGCACATTTAAACAATATAAAAATATACGAGTCGTTATAATCTTCCCCCCTTAAAAAGATTCTGTCCTCAGAATCTGATTTTTAACCAAACAAGTGAGGATATTTGTCAAGCATATCTGACTCTAAATCCCAAGTAGATTCTTCTATTCGAGGATTCATTCAAAGCACACTCATTAAGGATATAAACTCATTCCTAAGGACTCACTCATAACGATCTAGGTTCTGGGTCGATCATTCCACGCAAAACAATTTGGATGAGAGCCCATTGGTTCCTACTCAATGGCTTAGTTCAAACCAAGAACATATCGCTTTAACAATGACATGCAGGACACACTATAAATGTTTGCAACTATAATAACAATGCTAACTCATGAGCACTTCATCTATCCTCTTCGATACCTCCAATGGGTACATATATTTAGGGCTCAACTCGCCCCTTCTAACTAAACCTAACCAATTTCTTTCAAGGTGAAATTTTGTCAATACCCACGATCCTACCTTTAGATCCATACTCTTTCGATACAAATCCATCTTCTTTCTTTGTCCATCCCAAACTACGTCAACTCTTTTTCGAATTAACACCACTACGTCCTTGGTGCGGCGAATTTATTCAGGATCTTACAACATTTCTACTCCCACTTTCTCTCAGTAGGGGGAAACTCACACTTATGCTCACACAGGGCTTCGCAAGGTAGCATTCCCTACTTAACATGATAATTATTAATATAGAGGACTTAATCAATGGTAGGTGATTACCACAGTTTCCTTTTAGATTCAAACTATATACTCTCAACATACCTTATATTGCCTGAATCGTCCTTTCACTTCGACCTTTCGTCTACAAATGATAAGCGGTGCTCATTTTCAATTTGGTTTCCAAACATTCGAACAACTCTTGCTTCTCTCCATCAGTTAAGACTGGAAAGTAATCTCATATCTTCACTTCTTCTCACCTTCAGATATTTGAACTTCACATTCCACTTTTTCCCTATTCCTTTATTAACTCCTTAGCGATTTTAATCACATTCAATCCTTTCCTTCTATACAGGGCATCTGTTACTACACCGGCCTTGCTTAAATGTTCGTTAATGGAATAATCGGAATCATTTGTTACTCTCAGCTAAAATTTATACTTAAACTTAATATATAGTTGTTTTTCTTCTAATCTTCGTAGGGAAATCTTTGGGCGTTTCACATGGACATCCCTGGTCCTTGGATAGCTGAGGATGTTATCAATAAATACCATCATGCTTATTCAAGAACTCCTTATACACCATGTTCACTAACTGATACATTTGTTAATCCAAATAACATTATCAAAAATTGTGATGCCCATATTTCATTTTAACTGCAGTCTTCGATACGTTCTCAGGCTGGATCTTAAGTCAATCCCCGAGAAATAACACACTCCTTGAATTAGGTTACATAATTAATTAATTCTTGATATGGTTACTGATTCTTGTTCGCCACTTTATTAAACTCCCGATAATCATTACACACTCTTATCATTTCATTCTTCTTTTCAGCAACATTTCTGGCATAACCCAAGGGACTATATCTGATATGCTCACCTTTCTTACTAATATCTTTTACAATTATCGAGCTAATTATTTCGTCCTACTAATCTTCAAAGAACTCCAGGCATTCATATATTACTCAACTTTCCTCAGCTCAAGCATTATCTTCTTCATATCTTTACACATGGTGGATCTACTTGATACCCTTAGCTTATTAACTTCTTTCTTCGCATGATTGGAAGAGCTTCTTATCCTGCTCCTTCCTTTAGCAATTCACTCCATTAGTGACTTCCATACACTTTACTATTCGCTTTTCCCAAATTAATCCTTGCCTTATGACAGGACAACCAATTCGTTACTAAAATCGTATCAAACTCCTCTAGCTTTAAGGGTGTCAGATCAGCTACACTACGTCCGAATTCTAACCGCTCGATCTTTTGGTTACTCTGGAAGTTCTACCTCTAGCCATGTTGGGTATTGGACCTTGGGATGTAGTACCTTGAGTAACCATTCCACAACTCCTTGCAATATGCCCAACCTTCCTATAATGGTAGCAAATAACTCCTAGATTTTCTGGATTACACTCCAACGCAGCCTGACCCTTATGACCGCATTCAAAACATTGAACATTCTTTGTTTTCGAATTTGAAAACCACGTTAGCATTTAACTTCATATAATTGGAACCGACTTCTATATAACTGACCATTAACTGATAAAATTAACCAACTCTTCCTTTTAATTGACCAATTGGAGTATCATCCGAAACACTACTAACACATCATAGTATACGTTGTATCTTTAAAAGTAGGGTATTTTCCAAAAAATTTGGCAGCATTTCCTCTATATTACTGACTACCAGTCGGACTCAAGCCGACACCAACAATTAACCAACAACCATATCAATTTATCAACATCAACCAAACCACCAACAAGCATACTAACCATCTTTCATCACTCAACTCCACGGTTCACAATACTGTGACACATAACATGTTAATAATCATATGTATCACTAACCAATATAATAAAACGGGGTTGGCTATTTCCGCCAAAATTACCAACAAACAACCTCGCAAACTAGGTCAACTTAAGGACCTCTGATAGGCCTACTAGTCCAAGTTTCAGCCAACCATTCTTCTAAAGGCGGTTCCCTATCATTTGCCATAGACTCGACAACCACTGAATTAACTTTTATAAGACAATAACCTTTTCCAATGGATCACAAATCCTTTCTATTGTCGTCATTCAAAAATAGCAACCGGATATAGAACTTTTATTTCTCCTGACGGTCAATTCTTCGCTTACTTTCCATAACTAGGACGATCTGACCACAGTGATTACCGAAGGAAATTCATTGCCATAAAATACCAAATAAAATTTCGAAATCAGGATAATTCATTCTATAAGAAACATGAAGGAAATGCGGATATGACTGGGAGCAACCATACAAGTACGTAAGATGGCCAATCTTAGTACTATACAGTTTACAACACATAATTTGGTGGCGTCCCACCAGACCCTTTGTCACACAGACAAATAGTCACATCATATGTATTGTTTGCCCCAATCAACCGATAGAACCTCCGAGGAAAGAAATATAAGGGCTCAAAGTATAAACCTCAGTACTAATCCACATTCACTATGGGACTCGTCTATCATGGCAGCCTCTAACTATTACCCTTCCACCTAAACTTTCATGATCAGATTCGCTCGCTCGAGAAAAGAAACTAGAAATCTCAACTAGACATTGCCAATGACACCTATATATAGGGGATAGGGGAGATTTACTAAAAGCTAGGGCAGTTCCAGCCAATCCCCAACAAATATCAGGGTTACGCCTTCGAACCCTTGACTAAACCCACAGACTCGCTCCTCTGGTTGAGTTGCTGACTCATATTTATATAAAATAAACCTTCTTGCACTCTTCTGACTCTATTCCTAACCTAAATCAGGGACTCAAACCTGTAGCTCTGATACCAAGTGTGACGGCCTCAACCCCGGGGTCAGGAGTTGACGTCATCAACAATCACCATAACAAACATAATATAAACAATTCCAAGATAGAATATAAATACGACCCCTAATTCCAAGATCTTTTCCAGGTTTAAGTATGACTTAGGTTACTCAACTAACACAACTCAAATTACCTTACACAATCCTGACCACTAATTTAATGCAGCAACTCAACAGACCTCATCTGGTCTGAATGCAACTACCTCAGAGGAGGCTGACACGAAAGGAACTGGAACTCTGCCCTGACTACCACTGAAGAATCTCCTAGGTATCTGCAATACATATATAAAACATTTTGCAAGGGTGAGCAATCAATTGCTCAGCAGTACCACTATATGAATAATAATCAAAAACAATTTATGATAAACAATTATAGGAACAAAAATCATAACTTGCTAGAAACAAGTAAAACATGTGTGAACTGGATATCAAAACTAGCATGCTCTGTAAAACCAAATCATTAGTTGTGTGCTGTGCATAAATATCAATTTAAATTTTAGCATGCTTCTTTCGTTTTCAAATCTTCTGTCCCATCGCAAGACCCATAAAACCATTTGTCCCGTTACGGGGACCCAAAATCATTTGTTCCGTTACGGAAACCATAAAACTTATCCCATCACAGGATCTATAAAACTTTTCCCATCACAGGATCTATAAAACTTGTCCCATCACAGGACCTATAAAACTTGTTCCTCTCCGGGAACCTCAAAATCACTTGCTCAGATATAAAATTATTGGATGATCCCTGGTGAGACAGCTGATCAGGCTATCCTATGAAACTTGTTCCGGAACTCAGAGACTAGCTAGGTCTCTGTCACGCTGGGCTGGTGGTTATGACAGGGTGCGCAACCACTTCGCCTCTTACGCTAACTTCCAGGCCGTTACGGGCCTTCTGCGCACACTCATCCAATTATCTGATCATTTTTATCCAGTTTTCCAAATCACTTACCTATCTCTTATCAAAACAATTATAACATAGCACATTTTCCAAAACATTTTCATTTTATTCAGAACTTAGAGATAGGCATTTTCAGAAGTTACTTTTCCCCCAAAACACAAGTTAACAAAATAATTTGAATCCAGGGGATACGTAACTTAAATCGTTCTGTTCCAGTACGTAATTTAAATCAACAATTATTCATATATACTGAACCGTAAAGGATTTGTTCAGGGGTACTTGCCTTGCAGAGCTTTACAACTAATACCGATTGACCTTGAGCCGACACGGACACTCAGGCTTTAACGTCTAACCACTAGATTACCCTGGATTTGACTTCAACACTCAGGTCCTTCGATTGGAACCTTACTGAGCTCGTCGACTGTCCACTAGGCTATCCAACATCAACTCTTGGGCTTTCCGACTAGCACCTACAAAGTCGAAACACCCTAACTTAGACCTTCGATTATGCTTGACATATCCTCGCTAACAATCTACCCGAACGTTAACAAAACCCAACTCGTAACATATTCAATATTATAATACACGTATCAATTAGGGTTCACATCTTCGAAAGTCGGTTCAGCGTTCATTTTCATAAAATATGTATATCTGTCTTTCTTTTTCAAAATTAGGGTTATCGGTTTCGGCAAAACATTACATCACAACACATAATCAGGTTTCGTACAAAATAGTTACATGTAACCGATCACCGTTCCGATAGTCATTGGGTACGGCCTCGAATTTCCGTAATTTAATTTTCCAAAAATCGGGCAGCACCTCCTTTAATTATCGGACTACCCGTCGAACATCCCGACGTCAAATCAATCACAACAACCCAACCCAATCCAAATTCCAACCACCGACTTCAGTCAACAACAATTCAAAAATTCACCAATACCACTTAAATACAATTATTAATTATCAGTCCCATTTTATAATTTTAATCTCATTTTATAGTTTTATTCGCAATTCGCATTTTAAATCGTATTTTGTATTTTAAATTGTAGGACTCAGAACAACGTCATCATAGTCCACCGTCGGCTCGCCGAGGCTCATCGCCGACAGCGATAAAATTTACGGTTTCCCGTTATACCGGGCCTCCTACGTAAATTTCACCGATAATTATCGATTAAATCTCCCAACATCGTATAATTTATTTCACAAACCAATCAATTATTTCCTGCAAGAATAAATAAATAAAAATGAAAATTCAGTCCAACGTAACCAAGCCACAACAGTAACGTAATCGAGTCCAGCATAGGCACACGCAGACACACGCGCCGAAGTGCGTGGCTCACGCACACCGGAAACAGCCGGCTTCCACGCCGGAAAAACCTGGCGGCAACCGAACTTAGGGGAAACAGGGGAACCACAGCAGCACACAAACACAGATATACACAATACCATACACACACAATAATATACACATATATAATTGTGTGTATATTTATATATATAGATGACAAAGATCAGGCCGGGAAATCACCGGAAAGAAACTGGAATCACGGTGGCGGCCGGAGAGCAGGCGGCAGCAACACAGGGAATAAGGGGGAGAAGAAAACGAAGGGGAGAAAGAGAGATTATGAGAGAGAGAGAGAAGAAAGGGAGAGAGAGAGAGAATCAGAAAGATTTGAGGGAGCGAGAGAGAGATACCACGAGAGAAAAGAGAGGCGGCGAGTCGAGGGGAAGGGGGTGCAGGGATGAAATTGGGGATTTTGTCCCCCCCTTTCTTTTTTGATATTATTCTGACTCGCACCGCACTTACTGATTTTAACGAATAATTTTCGAGTAACAACACCCCGAAAATTTATCAGAACAAATTTAAAATTCTCAAGATAATTTAAAACTAATACTCTAAAATTATCGCAATAATTAACAACTAACTAAACAAAATTTCAAGATTTTTAAAGAATTTTTAAGACGTATACTGGATCTGCATTTTTACAATTAAATGAAATAACGCGCGGGTCAAATAAATCCCAAAAATCTCCAAAATAATTTTAAAATTCTCGGAATATTCCAACTTAATAAAAATATGAATTTCGTAATTTTTTAAGAATTCAGGTATTAAATACTGATTTTACAATTAAATGAAATCAGAAAATCATTTAAAGATAAATAAATGATAAAATATCGATTTGTAAATTTTAAAAACTCCTAAAATAATTAATAAAATTATGAAGCCATAAAAATGATTTTAGGGATAACCCAAGTATTTATGGAAATAAATTTTGAATAAAATCACCTTTAATTATAAAAGTGACACAACACAACTTCACAACGAATTATACAATTAATACACGAACACCAACGATCACGCATAATTAATTAAAATATTAACAAAAATAATATCCAGCTGACAGAACCCACAAACCTATTTTATTTATGCAATTATTTAATAATTGCACATTTAAACAATATAAAAATATACGAGTCGTTATAATATAGATACAAATGGTCCAATGGGAGCAATAATTTCCAGGAACATTTGGACCATTTCGTTTCTGATGTCTCCAAAGCTTCAATGCAAATACAATTGCTGCCAATTCCAGATCATGCGTAGGATATTTCTGCTCATGAGGTTTAAGTTGTCTCGAAGCATATGCAATGACGTTACCATGTTGCATCAACACACATCCTAGCCCGCGATACGAAGCGTCACTGTAAATAACAAAATTTCCTTGCTCGTCTGGCAGTAGTATTTGCAGTCACCAACCGATTCTTCAACTCTTGAAAACTTTCTTCACACTTACTATTCCATTCAAACTTTTCACTTTGTCGAGTTAACTTGGTCAGCGGTGTTGCTATCTTCGCAAAATCTTTGACAAATCTTCGATAATATCCTGCCAATCCTAAGAAACTTTGAACCTCTGTCGGCGTCTTTGGTCTTTCCTAATTCAACACAGCTTCAATCTTTGCTGGATCAACTTGAATGCCTTCTCTACTGATGATATGCCCTAGAAACTGCACTTCTTTTACATAAAGCTGCTCCTTTCGTAATATCTCCAATGTCGTTCTTAACTGCGCTGCATGTTCTTCTTCCGTCTTTGAGTAGATCAAGATGTCATCAATAAATACAATGATAAACTTATCCAAATACTTCTTGAATACTCGATTCATCAAATCCATAAACGCTGCAGGTGCATTCTTCAATCCAAAAGCCATCACAAAAAATTCATAGTGTCCGTAACTCGTTCTAAACGCTATCTTTGGAATATCCTCGGCCTTGATCTTTAACTGATGATAGCCTGATCGTAAGTCGATTTTCGAAAACCATGCTGCTCCTTTTAGTTGATCAAATAAATCATTGATGCGAGGTAAAGGATATTTATTCTTGATAGTTAACTTGTTCAGCTCACGATAATCAATACACAGTCGCATACTACCATCCTTCTTTTTCACGAACAATACTGGTGCGCCCCATGGGGATACACTTGGCCTTATAATTCCTTTGTCGAGAAGTTCTTGCAACTGCTTTGCTAATTCCCTCATTTCAACAGGTGCCATTCGATATGGAGCTTTCGAAATTGGTTCAGTCCCTGGCGTCAAGTCAATAGTGAACTCGATTTCTCGATCTGGTGGAAGTCCTGGTAGTTCGTCTGGAAAAACATCAAGAAATTCACAAACTACAGGAATATCTTCAATCTTCGAATTACCCTTATCAGCATCCTGTACATAGGCTAAATAAGCTTGACATCCTTGGCGTAGCAATCTTCTCATCTGCATTATTGATAGGAATTTCTGCTTTTGCTTCTCACCTTTAAATATTACCGTTTCATTTTCTTCAGTTTGCAATTTCACTCTTTTATTCGCACAGTCAATCTGAGCATTATTACTAGATAGCCAATCCATTCCTAGAATAACATCAAACTCCCCTAACCTAAAAGGTATCAAATCAACTGAAAAATGACATCTCCCTATCTCAATATCACAACTCGGGCATACTCGATCTACTGCAACCTGATCATCATTTGCTAATTTTATGACTAACACTTCATCTAACCACTGGATCTCACAATCTATCTTAGAGATAAAATCTTCAGAAATAAAAGCTCTAGTAGCTCCTAAATCAATCAATACTAAAGCATTTACGGAATTTACAGGGAGTGTACCTGCAACCACATTCGGACTATGTACTGCTTCCTTCATTGACATATTGAAAGTCCTTGCTCTGGGCTGATTTTACTGTGGTAGTGGAGGTGGAGGTAATGCTAAAACTCTTGGAATACTAGCGGCCATTGCAATTCCTCTGCAGTCTTTGGTGATATGTCCTTTTCTCCCATATTGGAAACAAGTAACTTCTGCTTTTCCCATCGGACATTCTCCAGAATAGTGTCCCCTTTGCTTGCACTTGAAACACGTGACATTTGGCTTGTTGCAAATTCCCGTATGCTTTCTACCACACGTTCTGCAATTAGGTATAGGCGGTCGAATAAGCCTTGGCTGAGTTGGGGCAGGTAGTCGATTACCCATCCTCTGGTTGTTTTGTTCTGGCCTCCTAAAGTTTACTTTTCCTCGAGCTTGAAATCCCGACCTTTTGTTGAAATGATTCTGAAAATTTCCTGGTCCTTTCTCTTTCTGAGCTGCTTCGCTTTCACCTTCAATAATCATAGCCTTCTGAACAACAGCCGTATAAGTTGTCAGTTCAAACACAGCTGCCCTGCTACGAATCCATGGTTTCAGTCCTTGCTGGAATCTCTTGGCCCGCTTCTCATCCGTATCCACTTGCTCTGGAACAAACCTTGCCAATTCAGTGAACTTGGTCTCATAATCCGCAACCGATAAGTTGTCTTGCTTCAGCTCCAGAAATTTGATCTCCATCTGGTTCTTCATAAAACGAGGAAAATATTTCTCCAAAAAAAGATCAGTAAATCTATCCCAGGTCACTACATCTTCTCCTTCCAAAGCTTTCTTCGATTCCCACCAGTAATTAGCTTCGCCTTTCAGAAAGTAGCTAGCGAAATCTGTCTTCTGTTCTTCCTCAACCTTTACTAACGAAAAAGCCTTTTCCATCTCTTTCAGCCAAGCTCTCGCTTTTGTAGGATCCGTGGAACCCATAAATTTCGGTGGCTTCACCGACTGAAATTGCTTGAAAGTGACCGTATGTGCTGCTGGTGGTACTTGATTTCCTGGATGAGCGGCTTGTTGTAACATCTGTTGCTGGAACTGCTGCTGTTGTTGCTGCATTTGTTGTTGCTGCATTTGTTGTTGCATCATCAACATCTGCTGTTGCATGAGATTAAACATCTGATCCATCTGGTTATTATTGTTTTGGCCCTCGGTGTTTCCATTTGATGAGTCGGGTTGTGCTTTTCTTTTGGGTGCCATCTTTCTGATAAATAAACAATGGGTCTTCTTTAATAATAGCATATTAAACATATATTAAAACAGTTGATTTGGGAAAATAAAACAGCTTATTAAATAACTGAATAGATAAAACAGCATGATATGTTTTAATTTTTTTTTTTAAAACATAAGGGTACAACATGATCGTAAATAAAACAACATTTGTAAATATGCAATGGTACTTGAAATAAATGTAAATGCTTAAATAACAGAAAATAAAATAAAGAAAACGTGCAAAAGATTATCTCATATATATATATAGGTAGAATACCAGCTACAAGTGTCAGTGCTTGATACAAAAACCTATGATATAACAGTCATACTGCTACTACTATCAGTCAAAGTCAGTAGCTATACTCATACCAACTAGTCATACAATACTATGCTGCCTCTATCTACAAAATATACATAATACAACACTCATCGATCTGCTAGTCTCAAACTCCTGGTGGCACGTGGCTCAACTCCTCCTGCAATGCCTCTAGCACTGCCTCGGTAAGTCCTAATGCTCTGCGATATGCTGTCTCCGCACTAAGATCCTGCTGTCTCAAATCAGTAAGCTGCTGAGAATTAATCCGATGAATTTGATGTAGCCTCTCTCTCAGTATATAATCTGGTCGTAATGCTCTGACAGGACCATCTGCCTGCGTCTCATACAATCCAATGATCTCTCTATACTGGTTCTGCCATCTAATCCTCTCCTCCCTCTCTGCCTGAAAGCGTTGGTAAGTCACTGTATGATGCTCATGAAGATCAGTGCTGGAACCTCGAGAAGGTAATGGTCCATCTACCACGATCTCATCCATAAACTCTGGCTGAGGAAACTGATAAACTCCCGGAACAGGTGCATAAATGGCTAATGGGGCAGGGAATAAGACAGGCTGCTCCATAGGTGCATACACTGGCGGCTCTGCCTCTGGCTCCATCTGTGGCATCTCTGGAATCTCGACTGGTGGCATAGGAATCTGAGGCTCTAAATCCTCCCACTGCGGAAGATCAACCATGTCAGGAATATCGAACATCGAAAACTCTAATGGTGGAAAATCTGGTATCTCTGGCTCAAAGTATGGAAAATAATTTGCAAAACCTGGTACCTCTGGGGGAAGTGGTATCTCTGGTGGTGGTCCAGGTGGCAATGGTGGAGGTAGTGGCAATGGAGGTAAGATCTGCTCTGACACTGGGGCTAATACCGGTGCAACCACTAGATCTGTCTCGGTCCTCTCCGTAGACGATGATAAAGAAGCCATCTAATATACATAAAAATAATAACACAAAAACAATCAAATCACAATCCTAAAACTCATAACTTCTAATCACATAAACAAACAATCCTAACACTCTTACTTCTATCCTATCTCATTTTCCTATCTTATCTTAGCCCTAACGTTCTCATTTTCAAAAGTCAAACCTAAGCTCTGATGCCAACTATAACACCCTCCAAATCCGGGGTATAGATTTGGGGCATTATTAACAACAATTACCAACTAAACCTGCACAAGCGGAATATAAATATAATAATTACCCCGAACTATCACTACTCAGGATCTTTTAAGGTCTGAGTTTGAAAACAAGAATCACATACTATACTTTATTACAAACCCAACTAAATAAAACCTGTCTCAAGAACTCTCTTTGTTACAAAACTTTATTCTATCTACAGTCTCACTACACAACTTTTATTCAAACTACACAAGACTTTTATTCAACCCAACATTACTACTTCTCCTGCTACACCTGATCTGGCAATTCAAAGCTCTCTTCGGGAATAGGAAGGAACACTCTTGGTATAAGAGGGTCCCGCTGCTTGACTCGCTTCTTGACTATGCGGGTTCTGATGGGTTTCATTCTCTACCTTAACTTTAAAACAATAGGAGTAACAATAAAAAGGGATGAGCCAAAATTGCTCAACAAGTCTGCAATAATATATATAGTATAAAGAAAGAGAAATGAGTGAAACAATAAGCTGCTGGTTGGAACAACCATCTGAATCTGTATAGAATAGTAATTTGCCAATGCTGGCGAGTACCAAATGAACAAGACTGGAAACAAGAACCAACATATGCACTATAACCTGCTGATTAGTCAGAATATAGTACGGATCTATACCCAACTGCATAGACCCAACCAACATAAGGAGTACTCAGGCAACTATGGCCTATTAAATAATGGTCTGGGTAAAACCCAGCCCGTATAGTAACCATCCAGTCCAAGGCTTAGCATCCGGAACAATCGGAATGCTATTGATATATCCCAACACCAGGATATACCAGAGTATATATAACAAGGGTAAAGGAATTGAAATATGAACAGGGAATTCAATAAATTGGGTAATTCAAGAATTGAAATGAAATTGGAAACAAGCAATAATAATTGGATAACAGTTTATATGAACAATGATTATCAAAGAGAACTGATACGATAGAAAAGAAATATAAATCACTATTCTGAATTTAGAATAGGGGAAAAACTTGCCTTGCGCGTAATTAACCTGGTTTAACTCACTGCCTTCTGACCCTAGCTTGCTCTGCCTTGCTAACATTGAACAAATCATGGAAAGATAGGCATTTAGATAACTTACTATATACGTGTATCTTGAATTGATAACACGCAACCTTATCAGTCTACCCATGCGTTTCTATCTGACTCGTATATATACACATACATTTATACAGCACATAGGTTCATATAATCACGTAAAGCACGTAACACATAAAGCACATAATTAATTTCTAGATTTATAATTATTTTTAGAATCAATTCTAGACTTATACCTGCATTACTAGTCTTATCTGATTTTATTATAATTTTTCGGGATTTATTCGGCTCAATTATACCCCTACTAGGAACTACGAACTATCAATTATCACCAAACCACTTTCTTTCGGAAGAAATTATAACTTACAACTATTTTTATTGGATTCATCTCATTTTTCTGAGTCTAGGGGTCTTCGTTTCGCTCAAATTGGACTAACGGTTGAATTATTATGAATTAAACAAGATTTAATTAATTAATAATTAATTATAAATAATTAATTATAATTAAAAAATCCTTAATTATATTTTTAAATAATTAATTAATAATTATTGTATTTTAAAATAATTAATCCCTAATTATTAGGAATTATTATTATTTATTACAAATTATTATTACTTATTCGATCAGATCGATTATTTACAAATAATTAATCGATTTAATTAACCGATACGCTATTATACGATACAAATAATTATCACAATATTATTCGAATAACTAACGCTCGAATAATAATTCTAATTACCGAATCATTATTCGCATGATTAACTAATTATTAGATTATTTATTACCTCACTTAATTATTTCTAATCCTTATTTACTAATTAATTACCTAATTATTAATTAATTACCCAATTATTAATTAATTAGATAATTAATAAATAATTAGATAAATAATTAAATAATTAATTAAATAAATAAATTCGAATTTATAATTTAATAAAATAATTCAGAAATTATAAATACTATTTTTCAAAATATCAAACTAATTTTTAATTAATTTTTAGAATTATTAAAACTGATTTTTAATTACTAAAATATAAATAATTAATTATTTTATTCAGAAACACAAAAACATAACAGGATTTAGGGTTTTTAGGATTGAACCCGGGTCGAAACCGGGTTGCAACCGGGTCGTCCCCGACCCAAACACCACCCTGCAATCCCAGAATCCGACGCCGGCGGAAATTTCCGGCGAGACGAAACGTTCGATTCCAACTTGCTTCTTCTGCGTTTTCGACATACAGCAACAAAACGATGCTCCCCTTCTGCTTCCTGGCCTTTCCCCGTCCTCCTTCCTCGTCGAACACAGCCGGAGATGAAGAACGACGGCGGCGTCGCCGTTTTTCCGACGAGCACGAAACCAAAGCCAAACACCACGAATCCGGTACCATTCGACTCGCACAACAACGATCTACTCATCTCCAACAACAATAACATCAAACAACACACAGAGAATCAAACCCGAATTCAAGAAATAAACCCGAAAACACGAATTTAAAATCAACTCAACAATCAACAAAAATAATCACATAAACAGAAACTACGAATCACCAGCTTCAATTTGACTACTTACACGCTCGATTTGGTTGTCGGAATCACCTTCAAAATCGCGATTGATCCTCCTGCCCTGTTCTTCACAGAAACCCTAACCCTAATTCCTTTTTTCGTTTTCTTTTTATTTTCTGATTTTTCTGTATAATTAACTGATTTAATTACTAATAAATCAGGTATTTATATTTATGAAAATAATACCCCTAAGTAAAATTAAGGGCCTAATTACACTCCTAATAAAAATATTTGGCCCCAATTTTTTTATAATTTTTGGGTATTAATATTGAATTTTTAAATATCCAATAAATACAAAATAAATACTAAAAATTCCCAAAAATTGTGAAAATTACAAAAATACAAAGAAAAATGATATATGATAATTTCATGATCATATAAAAATAAAAATGTAATTTTTGTGGGGTTTTTGATACCCGAAGGGGTCCGGAAAAGTCATTTTTCGCGAAAAAGGTCAATTTGTAAAACGTCTAGGGGTTCAGAATAGCGATATGGTATAGGGCATTTTTAATAAAATAGAGCCAATGATTTTGTTTAAAATACGGGCTTTTAAAACATAATTTTGAGTTGTACAGGTTTTAATATAATATATAACTGACGATAAAACGCTCAATAAATATCCAAAACACGTTTGGATCAAAACAGCCAACACATAACACATAGCAGTTATGGTTTAACAACTTAACATATTTAATCACATAATAATACACATAATTTATCATTATCATAATATAGTACAAGCGTAATTCCTCGGTCGTTACAGTAGTGCTTCTTTGTTCTCAATTTCCTGCTAAACAGGATGCCACATTCCTTTTGAAAACACCCAATGCATGTGACTGTATTGTCACTATCAACAGATGTTTGAATTGATCATCCGTTGGGTACATGCTTGTTATCCGTCTGGTATCTTTGTTGATTATCCGTCGGGTAGCTTTGTTGATCATCTGTCAGGTAGCTTTGTTGATCATCCGTCGGGTAGCTATTTGACACTTGAATCCATTTCACTTATGCAGAATTACAAGACATCTTATATTTACAATTAATCAATCTATTCTGCATATCTACTAGTAGTCAACATGACTCATATGCTACTACAGAATCTACACAAAGTTGTTTAAATAAATGTGCTACAAAACTTATTATTACATAAGCTACTCACTCGATGGATGTCAAATCATCATCCGTCGGGACTATATTGAAACATCCGTCGGGACTATATTTGATCATCCGTCGAGTGCTACAATATTCACTAAGTTAAATCTACTAAGGTGTTTTGTATGATTTATCATCAAGTTCACAACATATTCCTAACAATCTCCCCCAATTTATGTCTACTGGAATTGTAGCCATAAATTAAGAGAAACTTGACGATAATAAAACACTTCTAAGAATACAGATTGAAAATAGAGAATAAAACTGATAAGTGCTGCAAAAATTACTGAAAATTGAACAATGCAAAGTATACAAAGAATAGCTCACAATCATTATCAAGATGCTCCTCTAGTCTGTGCAGATAAGTTTATTTCCTTGATTGTCTAGTTTCTTCCCAAGCCTCCTGTTGTTCTCTTCTATCTGGTTTTGGAGTTGTCTATGGAATTCAAATTCATCAGCTTCTGAGAGATCTAACATTCCTTGCATTTCCAATAGAGTCTCATTGCTAGAGATACTCAATTGGTCCTCCAATCTGAAAAATCTTCTAACTCCCTTTTCATCCATGAATTCCATCAACCAATAAGGCCTCAAATGCACTCTCTTTCCTGTGAAGGGAATAGATAGAGTTTTTGGAAGTGCATCTTTGGCTCTATTACTCCTCAACTCCTCAATATTCTTTAGAACTAATTTTCTAGCAGTCACATGATATCCAAAGTTCTTTTTGAATGATGAGTAGATCTTTATTTGAGCAGATTGGCTTTCTAAAAGGATCTTGTGAAGTGGCCATATGATCTCTTTTCCTCCCTTGTATATGAATACCAGTCTTTCAGAGAGATGTCTGTGAGCATCAATTCCTCTAACTTCTTCCAATTCATCTAAGTAGAGGTTAATGTCAACAAACTCTTTGATGTCACAGATGTACAACATATCTCGTTTGTTGACTGTGGATTTAGATTTGACTAGGGTCTTGGATTTGAGAATCACTGGTTTCACTTTCTTGCTAGCTCTTATCTTTGTCTTCTTTGTCTTGAAGATATGAAAGTTCAGTTCAGGAATAGGCAAACTATCCCAGTCCACTGGCTCATCCTTTGGAATTATGGGTTCACCATGAATATTCCTAGTTGGATCCACCACCTTGATTGCTTCAAATGCCACTGCGGGTTTTGATGTTTGAGTTGTAGTTGTGGACTTTTTAGGAATATTTTCTTCCATTTCTTCATCATTAAAGTCCAATTTTCTCTTGGAATGGAGCTTATATCTGAATTACCTTTTCTGCTGTGGTTCTTCTTGCTCTTTCTGATCCTTAGGTTCAGCAATTACAGTTGATTGTGCAGGATTTTTTGTTGTGATTTTTACAGCTTGAAGCTTGGCCAAGATTACAACTTGGTTCTTCTTTTGTTTAAGCTTTTTAGCATATAGAGCAGCTTGTTTCTTTTCTTTCCTGATTCTTTCTTTCTCTTCCTTCTTAGCTTCCACAAACATGGGGTGTCCAGCCACCACACAAATTTCCTTACCATTTCTGTAAATCTTGGCTAATCTTCTTTTGAGTGCTGAGTTAGCTGGATCTTTGTAGAAGGCAATTGACCTAGCCTAGGTGTCTCATACACAGTATCTATAGGATTCTTGTCTGAAAACTTTGAATAGTTTCTTTTAGGCTGCATGATGAAATCTGCTTTTGGAGATTTGATGCAAGATGTTTGGCCTTTTTCCAGATAATTCATACTCATTTCATTCACAGAAATGTTCTTGACCTAAGAATGATGAATGAATTTTTTGTCTGGCTTCTGAATTGGCCCAAACTTTTGTTGAATTTCTGCATCTATCTCTCTCCATTTTTCTTTCAACTCTTTCTCAGCTGCTGCTACATCAATCTTTAGCAGTTTGTCATCTGTGTTTAGCTTTGCTGCTGCCAGATTTATGATGTCAATACTGTCCATGAGTGGTGGCTTTGTGAAAGCAATTACTGGCACAATCACTTTGCTGACTTGGATGTTTAGTACTTTCTGCTCCCCCTCACTCCTTGATTCCTCTTGACTGATTGGGACAATAAAAAGCTTTCTTTCTCCCCCTTTTGTTATCAGCAAGTAGAGTAGAGGAAGAGGTTTGTGCTGCCACTAGCCTTTGAAACAAGTCCGTTTGATGTGCCTGATTTAGATGTATAGATGTTAGAGAGGCTTCCATAGCTGTCATTCTTTTATCCAAGAAATCCACCTTGGTTGCAAGATCAGTGTTCTTCCTTAGTTGTCTTTTAATATCAAGCATTGTGGCTTCTGGAAGTTTGGCATCTAGTCTGTTAGAAATATCCTTCTTTACTTGATTGATCTCTGTTTTGATAGAAGTGATATCCTGATTGTGTTGGAGGCCTTGGATTTGATGCAGTTGTAGAGAATTTAGATGTGCCTATAAGAGCTGCCCGGTTCCTGCATCTGTGGTAGATTGAATGGCATTATGTATTTCCTGGATTTGATGAATGAGAGTGACCTTGAAATGTTGAAGATCACAGTCCTTGGAGAATGCCCATGAAGGAATGCCAGATCTTGAGCTGGTGCCTGTTTCTCCCCCTATGTTCATGAGCTCCTTATTTTTACCATCTTCTCCAAAGAAATCAGCAGATTCCCCAGTCCCATAGTCAACATCATCATCAGCTCTAGGTGGCATAACTGTGATGGCATCCTTGGCTCTTTACATTGACTGGGTGGTGTGCACCAAGTTCAGCATTCTTTCTGCATTTTCATTGCCATGTCCAGCCAAAAATTGATATGCTGGAATAGGATGAGTAAATGCCTCAGCATCCAAAGAGATGGAACTTATAACAGCTTGATTCTGCTGAGATAGTTTCTCTATGTCTACATCATTGGTATTCATTGACTCACTAGCAATGATGTTCATCCTTATATCTCCTATACCTGCATTTCTCTTAATTTCTCTCTCTTTTTGCATCAAGGGCTCCCCTTGGCTCCCCACCCTCACACCCTCACCTTCACCATCTAAGGCGGGACTCCTCTCACGTACTTTTTCCAGTCCTGAAGAATTGGACTGTATTAGTTCACTATTTTTCTCTCCTTTTTCCTGGGAGCAACCCAGACTCTCACTCAATTCACTCCCTTCCCTCAGTTCTAAGAGTGATTGTATTACTACTAAGTCTTCTGCACTTATGAGAATTGAAGAAATTTTAAGTTGTGCAGAGACACCCGACGGATGAGGAATATCCATCGGGATAGTAGTTTGGCTATCCGACGGATGACTGCTAGTTAGGCTTATCCGTCGAGATACAATCACTACTCGACGGATGATGAATATCAATCGGGATAGAAGAAATAAATGAGTTTGGAGTGGAGAATATTGTAGATTCTCTGCAGATTGATGATAATTTAGGCACATAAGTTTCAACAGTCTCAAAAAGAAATGGCAAGTGAGCCAACAAATCATCTAAAAGATGATGCTCACTTGCTTGGATTTTTAGCTTCTCCAAAAGAGTTAAAGATGGAGAATTTGGAAGTGATGTATTTATCATGTCAACATCCAGTGAGTGTGTGGGAGAATTTGGTGCATCAGGTGCTTCAATTATGAGAGATTTTGGCTGTGACTCCACATTTATTGGAGCCACATCAATCTGACTTTGAGATGGTGCAGTGACTGGGTCTTTAGCACCAGTTTGCACTGTGTGTGTGCCCTATGCATCCCCAAGGGTTTTTGATCTTTTCTTTCTAGCATAAGTTTGTGGTGAGCTAGCGTCCCTACCCCTCTTGGCCTGTGCTCCTGGTTGGGAGCTTGTTTTAATAGTGACATCCTTTTGGGAGGATGAAACTAGTAATGAGCTTATTTCCTTATTAACAACCACAATTTGTTGGGAAACTGTGGTGTGGCTAGGTTTGGGTACTCTCTTCTCACCTGCCTTATCCTTAGGGTTTCTTTGATTTTCACCCTGTCCCTCACCTTTCTCACCCACCTTCACACTCCCTTCTTTTTGTTTAGTGGATTTTGTAACTGGTTTCTTTTGAAAGAAACCAGATGGGGCTTTCTTAGATTTGGATTTTGAAGTTTGTGATTTAGTAGCTTGGGTAGGCATCTGTTTGGTCATTGACACATATGCCATTGCTACATTTGAAGGCAAAGAAATGTGTGAGGTTGGAAGAGTGGAGACAGTAGAAATTACCTCACTTACCTGAGGTCCCTCCATTACTGGAAAATAGAAGAGGGGCACCTCTTTGTGGTGGTTTGCTCTATTAAGATGTGTAATTATTCTTCTTTCTTGAACCCAACAATTCAGCTTGTTGGTTGGGTTCTCAATCATAATATTCTCAATGAGATGGTTAGCAAGCATCATGAAAAATCTAGCATAATAGAAACTTTTACCTCTCTTATTGAGTTCTCCTAACTTAAAGCCTAACTCAAACAAGACCAAGTCACTGAAATTGAAATACTTATCAGTAACTAGCATGTAAAGCATATTAAGCATGTATATGTTAATAGAATCAAAGTTACTAATTTCACCAGAAAACACTTTAGTTACCACATCACACAGATAACTCCATTCTTTCCTAATACCCCACCTTCTAATTTCACTTAATTTAGAGGTAGTGAGTGCATAGCCTATGGAATTTAGCATGTTAACTATATCAGTGTTTGTGTGTGGAGTAGTAACAGTATTATCAGGAATTCTAAAGCATGCTTTGACAATATCACTATTAATGCAAAACTGCTTACCTTTAAGAGTGAAAGTGATGGTCTTGTCAGTTGAGTTGTACACTGCAGTTGTCCATATCTCCTCCAAAACCTCACAGTAGATAGTGAGAGATTCCAGCATAGCATAGTTGAGTTTACAGCCTTTCACAAAATCCATCATTTTGTGGTAATTTCCAGACTGTTGAATCTCCTTGTTCACTAGAGCTGTAAAGTTGTTTTTTTCGTAGATGTACCCAGTTTGAGACATGATTTTGATGACTGGTACTATTGTTAGAGATTGAAATTTGCAGAGTGAGTGATTGCTTTTGAGGAAGAAAGAAGTTAGAGCAATTGAATCTTGAGAATGATAAAAGATTAGAGTAAAAAGAATTATGCTTTTATACTATCTCAGAAATAAATTGTCAAAAATAATAAAGTAAAATAAAGTGACCAATAAAAATTTTCCAAAATAGCCATTAAAAGAAATGAGTAAACTCTGTCACTTATCCGTCGTGTCATGCTTACAAACTGTAAGTATACTCGATAGATAATGTTTAGAGTTTTAACGGTTAGGATTGAGACAATTCGACGAATGAGGATAAATCAGTTATCCGTCGAGTTATAAAATACTCCAGAAAAGTAATTGATTTTTATTAACAATTAATATTCCAACGGATGATCAAACTCGATGGATAATAAGCATCCGTCGGGATGTAAATTTTGACTTAGCCAAAATTTCATCCAAAACAGAAAAATCAATTAAATTTCTGGCTGCATTACAACTTGCAAAAATATCTGAAATGATTTAGGAATAATTAAGCAAACCTAACTCACTTACCGACCTTGAAAATGTGGATTCATCAAGTGTCTTGGTAAATATGTCTGCAAGCTACTTTTTACTTGGAACAAAATAAAGTTCCACAATACCATTCATCACATGTTCCCTTATTAAGTAGTACTTGATGTCTATGTGCTTTGTTCTTGAATGCTGCACTGGATTTTCAGTGATGGCAATTGCACTTGTGTTATAACAGAAGATGAGAATTCTATCCACTTGTAGACTATAGTCCAACAATTGTTTTTTCATCCATAAAATCTGTGCACAATAACTACCAACAACAATATATTCAGCTTTAGCTGTAGAAGTAGAAACTGAATTTTGCTTTTTACTGAACCAGGACACAAGCTTGTTCCCTAGAAATTGACAGGTTCATGTTGTAATTTTTCTGTCTATTCTGCAACCTGCATAATCTGCATCTGAATAACCAGTTAGATCAAAACTAGAATCTCTAGGGTACCAAATGCCAAGTTTTGGTGTTCCCTTGAGATATCTGAAAATTCTCTTAATAGCTACTAAGGGAGATTCTCTAGGATCAGCCTGAAATGTAGCACAAAGACAAGTAGCAAACATTATATCTGGCCTACTAGTTGTTAAGTAAAGAAGTGAGCCAACCATTCCCCTATAGCTTGAAATATCCACAGACTTTTCAGTAGTGTTTAATTCAAGCTTAGTTGCAGTGGCCATGGGAGTTTTTGCAGATGTGCAATCCATTAGATCAAACTTCTTTAAAAGATCATGAATGTATTTAGTTTGACTAATGAATATTCCATCACTAAATTGCTTAACTTGTAAACCAAGAAAGTAAGTTAGTTCTCCCATCATGCTCATTTCATACTTACTTTGCATCAATTTGGCAAACGTTTTGCAAAGTTTTTCATCTGTAGAGCCAAAAATAATATCATCTACATAAATTTAAACAAGTATACTAGAGTCATTAACATTTTTAAAGAATAAAATTTTATCAACAGTACCTCTTGTGAAGTGGTTTTCCAAAAGTGTAATATCCGGGATATATCGTGTAATTATTTTCGATATTAAATAATTATTATGTGTGTTCAGTATCTATTTTGTGAGTTAATTGTTAAGTGATATATGTACTTGAATATTCAAAAATAATATTAATTGAGTATTTTAATTTTTATATGTCCAAAATAAAATATAGATAATTGTCATATCTTCCTAATTATTTTTATGTTGATTTATAGATTTATAAGAATCATATGAAATTTTTTTAAAATCTTTTTCCGGGTAATTAAAATTTATTTTATAAAAATGGGAACCAACCGACGTCAACCGTTGTTACGTTTTTGGAACCCGAAACTCTTCCGAGAACTCCTTCCTAACCTAATTGTAATATTCCGAGCATTTTCCATGTTTCGACTTTTTCGATCCGGCGTACGGTTTGTCCTGCGCGGGTCCCGGCACAACATTTTCGATACAATATTCGTTTCGGTATATTAATAAAACCCGTATTTTCGATAACAGGGAGCTTTTTATTAAACTATCCCAATTATCACTTCGTAGTACGTGTAACTGGGTGCTGAGACCAAGACCGCAGTACAAGCTGTACTGATTTGGATAATTATCCCGAAAACCGATACCGTTTGGATCAGTTTTTATAAATAAACGTACCATTTTATATCCGGAATGATCCAACGGGATACTAATTTTCCGTAATTATAAATAGCCTTTTACCGTATTTTATTTCGTATAAAAATCAATTACAGACAGATAATTATATAATTTTACAGAGAAAAATCTTATATTCATAAACTGTTCTAAGAATCAAACAGCAAAACGAAGACGTTACCGATCTCTGTTTTTAAAGCTTGAGTAACCAAAACGAAGGATTTGAGGTGTTCTATCAGATTCTGAGCTTTGTTTCACTGCAGAAATCAAGGTTATTTTTCTAAAAATTTATTTATTTTCGAATTTATTTTATTAAAAATATGAATTTTTGTTCGGATGATTGTTTGTATGATTTGATGATTGCATGTTGTAGAGCTTGTTTTCCTGATGATTTTCATATGTCATACGTCTGATTTGGAGTTCAATAACATGTTCAAATTTGAGTTTGATTTTCGAATTTCAAAATTAGGGTTTATAACCCGTATGAATGTTCTTAATTGAAATTTGGGGGTTTCTTATTTTGTGATAGATTGATGATGTGTTATAGTGGGTTGTGTTCTCTGTGAAATTTGTAATCTAGTCGTATAAGTTTCATGAACCAACGAGGTCTGTAGAGAAGGGAGTTGTGTTTTGAAGTTTTCCGATGTTCGCCGGAAACTGGAAAACTTCACGGCCAAATTCCGGCCAACTCAGGGATTGTTAGGATGAATTGATTGCATAGTTGTGTTCCTGATGTTGTGTAGATGTGATCTGGAGGTGTTGGTGGGGTGAGGACGTCGGGAACGTGTTCTCCGGCGAACCCGACTGTTTTCCGACGAAGAGCTGGAAAATTATAGTTTGGTACCCCAACTTTTGAAAACGATGCAGTTAGGTCCCTGAGGTTTGCAGACTTTGCAAATTTAGGATTCCTGTTTATAAAATGTTTAAAAATCATATTTCTTATTTATTTTTATTATAAAAATTCGTTTTTAATTTCTGAAAATTCTAAAAATTATTATTTTAATTCCGAAAATTATTTTTAATTCACAAATAAATCTGAATTAATTAGTTAATTAATTTCAGTTAATTTTTAATTGATTAATTAGTCAATTAATTCGAAAATTAATTGATTAATTGATTTAATTAATTATTAATTGATTTTTAATTAATTTTTTAATTAGATTTAATTATTAAAAATGATTTAAAAATTCTGAAAAATAGTTTCGAGCTTTAAAATATTATTCTAAATTATTTTAAGGCTCGATAATTATTCTAAAATTGTTTCGGAGCCAGAATTGGCCAACCGAACCCTGTTTATTAACCCGAAATTGATCCAACGACCCGTTTTAATTCCGAAAAATGTTTTAAAAATTATTTTAAATACCCGAAAGCACATTTATGACCCGAGACTTCTTTATAAATGATATGTCATTGATTACGTGATGTATTATGTGTTATACGTGACCTGTTGTTTGACTATCGGTCTATATATTCGGTGTTTACTTCGTTATTGCATAGATTTCAATCCGTTAATCGGATTTGGGTAAAACGAAGGGTAGATAGAAGTGTGTGTTGAATAGAACTCTATGAGTTGATGATTGATAGATACTTATGATATGTGAGCAGAAAAGGCAAGACGTAGGAAAGGAAAACAGATAGTTAAAGAGTAAGACGGTTGTGATTGGAAGTCAGTGCAGAGTAGTAAGCTAATACCAGGCAAGTGTTCTGAACTTTCTCGAGACATTGTAATTCTTGATAGTCTTGTTGACATTGCAAGTACTTTGAAGCACGGAAACCTAAACCCTGATTTCAGTTATTGTTCTTGAGCCATGAACCATATTCTTTCTAAGCCATTGATTATTGTAAACCCAAACTCGAACCTCAAGTATACGATACTATTCCATAAATACATGCAAACAAAATCCCAAACACTGAACTGAATTACTTGTACATTCAACCATTGTATCCTATACTTTGAGAGCCCAAATCTTTGAAACCCTGAAATATTGATTCTTTTGTTATCCAATTCTTTCATTACCCAGCGTTCAAGCTTTTAAACTACTTATTTGATCCTTACAAAGATTGAAAACCTTTCATTGTTAAACACTCATTGTTGTTAATGATTTTGGTTATTGTTTATTATTGCATATTCTGTTATTATGTTAGAATTGGATTGTTTTTATAAAATTGTGGACCAGATTCGTGGTCAGACCATATAATGGTCAAGTTAGGCCAATGTGTGCCTTGGATCCAGTAGTTAGAGCAATGCTGTGTGCCTTGCTCGGGGTTAGTGCGTGACTGATTAGCAGCCTAACCTTGGCTTTTAAATTAAAAGTATAATATCCAATTCTAAATCATAATCCAATGTTCACTTGATATCATAATCATAGTCACCTGATGATCATTATTCTCAGTTTTGTCATTTTGACTTGCTGAGCTAGTTAGCTCATTTATGCGATGTTGTTTATATTCTTTCCAGTTAAAAAGGAACCAGTTGGTAGCGAGGATCCCCAGTCCAGTGCGAGAGCTAGGGGTTCAGGTTGAGAAAGTTGAGCTAGTATGCTTCTTTTGGGATAATTTAAGTTTGTAAAAGTTTGTATTAATGTTTGATACTCAGTGTGAGTTTGAAATAGTTGGGATTTGAACGGTTTGTAATATATTAGTGTGTTTGGCTTGTGTGCATACTTTAACCTGTTGCGGTCCGTGGTAGTTGATAAGTAGGGTCACTGCATATATTATTATTATCTTTATTATTGTTATAAGCAGGTTATAATTAAGATGTGTGTGTGGACCCCAAACTTCTGACCCGGGTTTGGAGGGCGCCACAGGTTTGGTATCAGAGCTACAGGTTATAAGTCACTGACACAAGCCTAGGATAACGGGAATGGGTAGAGGGTTAAGATTAGAAGTAAGGCATAGGATCAGAGAACGTTGAGAGGTTGAGTGCTTCGGTATATCAGGTATTAGTATAGTTTGCGTTATGGAACGAGATTCTTATATTGCGATATGATTTCAGATAGCAGAGATGGCCGATTCTTTTATTCCCATATCAGCTGATCACTCAGAGCCTTCAGTTGGAGCACCAGCATCGGATCCACGTCCTGTGATTCCACCAGCATTGGCTATTCTACCTCCACCGGTGTTGCAGCCCGTGCCACTGCAGGCTATTCCACCTCCAGGCATGAGGCCACCTGTCAGAGGACCCCCACCAGCTGATTCAGATTCCACTGGGCATTCAATAGCGAGTGCCCCATTCTAGTCTACATTGCCCCCAGTTCCTTATTACCGGTATGAGGCTCTTCTATTGGAGCGTGATTCCTTGTTGGCTCAGATTAGAGAGTTACAGCATATCATCAGGACTACAGATGCTAATCGTGGTGTGAGGGAGCTTCGAGAGGAGATTCATGTGACCCGGAGGGTTCTTGAGGCTAGGTTACATGGAGCTACACTACCTGGCAGGGGCCCTGATGCACTGCTGGGCTGGGCTACTGAGGTGATGGAGGACTTTGAGAGGCTAGCAGGACCAGAGTTTCCTTGGAGCTGAGTTAGAGATTTTGAGATGAAGATGCTGAGTAGTATTGTATGGTTATGTAGTATGGACAATAGTGTGTAGTGTGTATTAGAAGACTTTTGAGTTGTATTTATAGACTAGCGATGCTGACTAGTGAGTAGGTTGTTGTACCCTTTCTGCTTTTACTTTTGAAGCGTCTTTACGCTTGTACTACCTAATACTTTTGATCTATATATCAGTACCTTTTCCTTTCCAACACTGTCATTTATTCTATTGCACCTGTTTTACCTTACCTTATTTATTGCACCAGCTATACCCTGTGATACCATGTACCCTGTTTTCCATAACTGTTTATATTCTGTAAAGAAGCATACAATTTACTTAGTTACAACTGTTTTCAAAAAGAGATATTCCTGTTTTACAAAACTTTTCTTTTATGCAAATATTTGATTCAAAAGCTAAATAAATTGATTGATTCTTTACAGAAAATGCCTCCCAAAAGAAATACCCGCACCAACACCCAGAATGAAGAAACTAACAACAACAACAATAACAATCAAAATGATATAAACCAGAATGTGAACCCAGGACCCATGGACCCAGCAATAGCCCAGATTCTTCAAATCTTGGCCCAACAAACAGTTCACCTGGCACAACAACAGCAGAGACAGACCAATCCCCAGGTAACTTTCAAAACTTTTCAGGCAATAAACCTATCAGAATTCAAGGGTTCCTTAGAGCCAATTGAAGCAAATGTTTGGTTAAAGAAAATAGAAAAGGCATTTGCCTTAGTGAAAGTGAAAGAGGAACAGGAGGTTGAGTTTGGAAGTTACTATCTGAAGAATGAGGCCACCTATTGGTGGGAAATGGTGAAGACATTGGAAGGCACAGATGTTATTAGTTGGGAAAGGTTCAAGGAATTGTTTTTAGAAAAGTATTTTCCTCAGTTTGTTCAGGATCAAATGGAGCTGAAGTTTTTAGAGTTAAAGCAAGGGAATATGTCGGTAACAGATTATGAAGGGAAGTTTGAGGAATTGTCAAGGTATGTGCCGTCGTATGTTGATACTGATAGAAAGAAAGCTAAGAGATTCCAGCAAGGCTTGAAGCCATGGATCAGGGGGAAAGTAGCTATTTTTGAATTGGATACCTACGCGTACAGAAAGCTATGATCGCAGAGACAGAGAGTGAGATGTTCCAGAAAGATAAGGAAAGCAAGAAAAGGAAAGTTGAGGGAAGTGAGGGTCAGTCACAAACAGGGAAGTTTCCAAATTTTAAGAAGGGCAAGTTTCAGCCAGGGAGAAATTTTAATTTTAGGAGACAAAATGCAGGAGACGGAGGCCAGGGCAATCGTCCAGCTAATGTGAATCCGCCGAATCAGTTGAGATTAACTTTTCCAGATTGTCAAGTATGTGGAAAGAAGCATGGAGGAGTTTGTAACAAGTTGAATGTGGTATGTTTTAAATGCAACCAGAAAGGGCACTACTCGAGGGAGTGCCGAAATCAGCCAGCAAATAAGGATCAGCCTATCCGGAATCCAGCAGTGAAGGTTCCAGTCATTGGATTTACATGCTTTAAATGTGGGAAGCCAGGACATATGGCCAGGGATTGCAAGACACCAGCCCCAGTCAGTAATGCATTGAGGATTATGGGATCTACCCCAACAGTGAATGAGACTTCAAGGGCTAGAGTTTTTGACATGTCGGTGAAGGATGCGATCCAGGATACGGATGTCGTGGCAGGTACGCTTAATGTGAATTCTTTATGTGCCAAAGTGTTAATAGACTCGGGAGCAACTCGATCGTTTGTTTCACAAGATTTTATTAGTAAATTAAACTGTCCAGTTGAGTGCTTAAATGAAATAATGACTGTGGAATTAGCAAATCAAGAACGTGTAACTGTAAACCAAGTTTGTGGAAATTGTGAGATTGAGATTTCTGGTAGTAAGTTTTGTGTAGATTTGATACCATTTAAGTTAGGAGAATTTGATGTGATATTAGGGATGGATTGGTTATCTAAGCATGATGCTCAGATAGATTGTCGAAATAAGAGAGTAATGGTGAAAATGCCAGATGAAAGAATAGTAACGTTCAAGGGACAGAAGCAGGTAAAGAAGTTCTTAACGATGATTCAAGCCAAGAAGTTACTACGGCAAGGATGCGAGCATTTCGTAGCATACGTGATTGACAAAAGTCAGGAACCAGCAAAACTTGAAGATATCCCAGTAGTGAATGAATTTCCAGACGTATTTCCCGACGAATTGCCAGGACTTCCTCCAGATAGAGAAATTGAATTTGCGATCGACTTAGCACCTGGAACAGAACCAGTATCCAAAGCCCCGTTCAGAATGGCGCCTGTTGAGATGAAAGAGCTAGCTAAGCAATTGCAGGAATTGTTAGAAAAAGGAGTAATCAAACCCAGCGTATCCCCGTGGGGAGCCCCGATATTATTTGTCAAGAAGAAAGATAGAAGCATGAGACTGTGCATTGACTATAGGGAACTCAACAAGCTGACAATCAAGAACAAGTATCCGTTACCCAGAATCGATGATCTGTTTGACCAATTGAAGGGAGCCAAGTACTTCTCCAAAATTGATTTAAGATCGGGATATCATCAACTAAAGATCAAGCCAGAAGATATACCAAAGACAGCTTTCAGAACAAGGTATGGACATTACGAGTTTTTAGTGATGTCTTTTGGATTGACCAACGCCCCAGCAGCGTTTATGGACCTGATGAACAGAATTTTCAAGGAATATTTGGACAAGTTCGTTATAGTATTTATAGATGATATTTTGATTTATTCAAAGACGGAGGAGGATCATGCGGAACATTTAAGGACAACTTTGGAGATTTTAAGGAAAAAGAAGTTATATGCTAAATTGTCGAAGTGTGAGTTTTGGCTACAAGAAGTTCAGTTCTTAGGACACATAGTCAGTAACGAAGGGATCAAAGTGGACCCAGCAAAGATCGAGGCAATTATGAATTGGGAAAGACCGAGAACACCCACTGAGGTAAGAAGTTTCTTGGGATTGGCAGGATATTATCGACGATTCGTTCAGAATTTCTCAAGGATTGCCACACCATTAACAAAGCTTCCACGAAAGAATGAAAAGTTTATATGGAATGATAAGTGCGAAGAAAGTTTTCAGGAATTGAAGCGGAGATTAATCACAACACCTGTTTTGTCACTTCCAGACAATCAAGGGAATTTCGTAATTTATAGCGATGCTTCCTACAAAGGATTAGGATGCGTTCTTATGCAGCACGACAAGGTGATTGCGTATGCGTCAAGGCAATTGAAACCACACGAACAAAAGTATCCTACTCATGACTTGGAGCTAGTAGCTATAGTTTTTGCTTTGAAGATTTGGAGACATTATTTGTATGGAGAAAAGTGTGAGATTTTCACGGATCACAAAAGTTTGAAATATATATTTACCCAGAAGGAACTTAATATGAGGCAAAGGAGATGGTTAGAATTGATCAAGGATTATGATTGCTCGATTAATTATCATCCCGGTAAGGCGAATGTGGTGGCAGACGCATTAAGTCAGAAGGAAAAGTTAAATGAATTATCAGTACCTGAAGATATATATAAGGAATTTCAGAAATTGGAATTGGAAATTAGAGTTTGCGAGCCTGAGAAAGCAAAAGTGTACAGTATGACTTTCCAGCCGGAGTTGTTGGAGAAAATAAAGAAATGTCAGAAAGATGTAATGGATCAAGATATAAATCGTTTGATAGGTGAAGAATTATGCACGCAGAAGGATGATCAAGGCATTTTGAGATTTTCATCTAGAATCTGGATTCCACCAGTGACGGAGTTAAAGAATGAAATTTTACAAGAAGCACATAGTTCAAGATATTCCATCCATCCAGGGAGTACCAAAATGTACAGAGATTTAAAGAAGAATTATTGGTGGCCAGATATGAAGAAGGAAATTGCGGAATGGGTTAGCAAATGTTATACCTGTCAGAGAGTTAAAGCAGAGCATCAAAGACCAAGCGGATTGCTACAGCCATTGGAGATTCCAGAGTGGAAGTGGGAACATATTACCATGGATTTCATAGTTGGATTACCAAGGACAAGAGCTAATCATGATGCCATTTGGGTTATAGTGGATAGACGTACCAAGTCAGCTCATTTTCTGCCAATAAATGAAAGATTTTCGCTCGACAAGTTGGTCCATATGTACCTAAAAGAAATTGTAGTTCGTCATGGAGTTCCAGTGTCTATCGTATCTGATCGAGATCCAAGGTTTAATTCAAGATTCTGGAAGAGTTTTCAAGAATGTTTGGGAACAAGACTGAATATGAGTACAGCTTATCACCCCCAAACGGATGGCCAAAGTGAAAGAACGATCCAGACAATCGAGGATATGTTACGTGTTTGTGCTATTGATTTCAAAGGAAGTTGGGACGAACATTTACCCCTGGTAGAGTTTGCTTACAACAACAGTTATCATGCCAGCATTGGAATGCCACCTTATGAAGCCCTTTATGGACGCAAATGTAGATCTCCATTATATTGGAACGAAGTAGGAGAACGCAAAATACTCGGACCTGAATTGGTGCAACAGACAAAGAAAGTTGTTGAAATTATCCAGAAGAGATTAATAGCCGCACAAAATCGTCAGAAGAGATATGCAGACCAGTCAAGGAAAGACATGGAATTTGAAGAAGGGAGCTTGGTATTATTAAAAGTATCACCGTGGAAAGGACTAACGAGGTTTGGGAAGAAAGGGAAGCTAAGCCCAAGATATGTCGGACCTTTTGAGATCCTAAAGAGCGTTGGCAAAGTCGCTTACGAATTGGCGTTACCTCCGCACATGGGGCACATTCACAATGTTTTTCATGTATCGATGCTCAAGAAATATAATCCAGACTCCAGGCATGTAATAGAATATGAGCCAATAGAGCTTCAGGCAGATTTATCATATGTAGAGAATCCAATAGAGATTTTAGAGGAAAAAGAGAAAGTATTGAGGAATAAAGTGATAAAGTTAGTAAGAGTATTGTGGAGAAACCCAAAGGTTGAAGAGTCAACCTGGGAGTTAGAAAGTGATATGAGAGAAAAGTATCCTCATTTGTTTTCTTAGGAGATTCTGAGGACAGAATCCTTTTAAGGGGGGAAGGATGTAATATCCGGGATATATCGTGTAATTATTTTTGATATTAAATAATTATTATGTGTGTTCAGTATCTATTTTGTGAGTTAATTGTTAAGTGATATATGTACTTGAATATTCAAAAATAATATTAATTGAGTATTTTAATTTTTATATGTCCAAAATAAAATATAGATAATTGTCATATCTTCCTAATTATTTTTATGTTGATTTATAGATTTATAAGAATCATATGAAATTTTTTTAAAATCTTTTTCCGGGTAATTAAAATTTATTTTATAAAAACGGGAACCAACCAACGTCAACCGTTGTTACGTTTTTGAAACCCGAAACTCTTCCGAGAACTCCTTCCTAACCTAATTATAATATTCCGAGCATTTTCCATGTTTCGACTTTTTCGATCCGGCGTACGGTTTGTCCTGCGCGGGTCCCGGCACAACATTTTCGATACAATATTCATTTCGGTATATTAATAAAACCCGTATTTTCGATAAACGGAAGCTTTTTATTAAACTATCCCAATTATCACTTCGTAGTACGTGTAACTGGGTGCTGAGACCAAGACCGCAGTACAAGCTGTACTGATTTGGATAATTATCCCGAAAACCGATACCGTTTGGATCAGTTTTTATAAATAAACGTACCATTTTATATCCGGAATGATCCAACGGGATACTAATTTTCCGTAATTATAAATAGCCTTTTACCGTATTTTATTTCGTATAAAAATCAATTGCAGACAGATAATTATATAATTTTACAGAGAAAAATCTTATATTCATAAACTGTTCTAAGAATCAAACAACAAAACGAAGACATTACCGATCTCTGTTTTTAAAGCTTGAGTAACCAAAACGAAGGATTTGAGGTGTTCTATCAGATTCTGAGCTTTGTTTCACTGCAGAAATCAAGGTTATTTTTCTAAAAATTTATTTATTTTCGAATTTATTTTATTAAAAATATGAATTTTTGTTCGGATGATTGTTTGTATGATTTGATGATTGCATGTTGTAGAGCTTGTTTTCCTGATGATTTTCATATGTCATACGTCTGATTTGGAGTTCAATAACATGTTCAAATTTGAGTTTGATTTTCGAATTTCAAAATTAGGGTTTATAACCCGTATGAATGTTCTTAATTGAAATTTGGGGGTTTCTTATTCTGTGATAGATTCATGATGTGTTATAGTGGGTTGTGTTCTCTGTGAAATTTGCAATCTAGTCGTATAAGTTTCATGAACCAACGAGATCTGTAGAGAAGGGAGTTGTGTTTTGAAGTTTTCCGATGTTCGCCGGAAACTGGAAAACTTCACGGCCAAATTCCGGCCAACTCAGGGATTGTTAGGATGAATTGATTGCATGGTTGTGTTCCTGATGTTGTGTAGATGTGATCTGGAGGTGTTGGTGGGGTGAGGACGCCGGGAACGTGTTCTCCGGCGAACCCGACTGTTTTCCGGCGAAGAGCTGGAAAATTACAGTTTGGTACCCCAACTTTTGAAAACGATGCAGTTAGGTCCTTGAGGTTTGCAGACTTTGCAAATTTAGGATTCCTGTTTATAAAATGTTTAAAAATCATATTTCTTATTTATTTTTATTATAAAAATTCGTTTTTAATTTCTGAAAATTCTAAAAATTATTATTTTAATTCCGAAAATTATTTTTAATTCATAAATAAATCTGAATTAATTAGTTAATTAATTTCAGTTAATTTTTAATTGATTAATTAGTCAATTAATTCGAAAATTAATTGATTAATTGATTTAATTAATTATTAATTGATTTTTAATTAATTATTTAATTAGATTTAATTATTAAAAATGATTTAAAAATTCTGAAAAATAGTTTCGAGCTTTAAAATATTATTCTAAATTATTTTCAAGGCTCGATAATTATTCTAAAATTGTTTCGGAGCCAGAATTGGCCAACCGAACCCTGTTTATTAACCCGAAATTGATCCAACGACCCGTTTTAATTCCGAAAAATGTTTTAAAAATTATTTTAAATACCCGAAAGCACATTTATGACCCGAGACTTCTTTATAAATGATATGTCATTGATTACGTGATGTATTATGTGTTATACGTGACATGTTGTTTGACTATCGGTCTATATATTCGGTGTTTACTTCGTTATTGCATAGATTTCAATCCGTTAATCGGATTTGGGTAAAACGAAGGGTAGATAGAAGTGTGTGTTGAATAGAACTCTATGAGTTGATGATTGATAGATACTTATGATATGTGAGCAGAAAAGGCAAGACGTAGGAAAGGAAAACAGATAGTTGAAGAGTAAGACGGTTGTGATTGGAAGTCAGTGCAGAGTAGTAAGCTAATACCAGGTAAGTGTTCTGAACTTTCTCGAGACATTGTAATTCTTGATAGTCTTGTTGACATTGCAAGTGCTTTGAAGCACGGAAACCTAAACCCTGATTTCAGTTATTGTTCTTGAGCCATGAACCATATTCTTTCTAAGCCATTGATTATTGTAAACCCAAACTCGAACCTCAAGTATACGATACTATTCCATAAATACATGCAAACAAAATCCCAAACACTGAACTGAATTACTTGTACATTCAACCATTGTATCCTATGCTTTGAGAGCCCAAATCTTTGAAACCCTGAAATATTGATTCTTTTGTTATCCAATTATTTAATTACCCAGCGTTCAAGCTTTTAAACTACTTATTTGATCCTTACAAAGATTGAAAACCTTTCATTGTTAAACACTCATTGTTGTTAATGATTTTGGTTATTTTTTATTATTGCATATCCTGTTATTATGTTAGAATTGGATTGTTTTTATAAAATTGTGGACCAGATTCGTGGTCAGACCATATAATGGTCAAGTTAGGCCAATGTGTGCCTTGGATCCAGTAGTTAGAGCAATGCTGTGTGCCTTGCTCGGGGTTAGTGCGTGACTGATCAGCAGCCTAACCTTGGCTTTTAAATTAAAAGTATAATATCCAATTCTAAATCATAATCCAATGTTCACTTGATATCATAATCATAGTCACCTGATGATCATTATTCTCAGTTTTGTCATTTTGACTTGCTGAGCTAGTTAGCTCATTTGTGCGATGTTGTTTATATTCTTTCCAGTTAAAAAGGAACCAGTTGGTAGCGAGGATCCCCAGATGTTTGATACTCAGTGTGAGTTTGAAATAGTTGGGATTTGAACGGTTTGTAATATATTAGTGTGTTTGGCTTGTGTGCATACTTTAACCTGTTGCGGTCCGTGGTAGTTGATAAGTAGGGTCACTGCATATATTATTATTATCTTTATTATTGTTATAAGCAGGTTATAATTAAGATGTGTGTGTGGACCCCAAACTTCTGACCCGGGTTTGGAGGGCGCCATAAAAAGAAACTTTGATAAAGTGTTATACCAGGCTCTAGGTGCTTGCTTCAGTCCATAAAGTGCTTTCAAAAGATAGTAGACATAATTTGGGAAATTTGGATCTTCAAAACCAGGAGGCTGACTAACATAGACTTTCTCCTCCAAATCTCCACAAGCACTTTTGACATCCATTTGATAGACCTTGAAATTGGCATGAGCTGCATAAGCTAAGAAAATTCTGATGGCTTCAAGTCTTGCAACATGAGCAAAAGTTTCATCAAAATCTATTCCTTCTTGTTGACAATAGCCCTTAGCAACCAGTCTAGATTTGTTCCTTACTACTATGCCATTTTCATCCATCTTATTTCTAAATACCCATTTGGTGTCAATTGAATTCTTTCCTTTGGGCTTGGGTACCATCTTCCACACCTTGTTCCTTTCAAATTAGTTTAGCTCCTCCTGCATAGCTAAAATCTAATCAGGATCCAATAAAGCTTCTTCTACCTTCTTTGGTTCTTCCTTAGATAGGAAGCTGCTGTATAGACATTCTTCTTGAGTTTCTCACCTTGTTTGAACTCTAGAAGATGCATCACCAATGATGAGCTTAAAAGGGTGATCCTTAGTCCATTTTCTTTGTTGAGGCAGATTAGCTCTAGATGAAGAGGCCTCATTGTTGTCTTGATGTGTGACTGAGTTTTGATTATTAGAAACTCCCCCTGAGTTTGTGAATCTTTGATTTGAGAAAGGGGAACTTTCTGTAAGTGATCTATTCTGACTTTCAGCTTCTCTTAATGACCCGACGGATGGTGCACTTTGTGTTAAGACGGATGAAGCTGATTGTCTCCCGACGGATAAGGCAGATTGTCTCCCGACGGATGAAGCATTTTGTAACTCGATAGATGTTGAATTATGTGCTTCATTAGTTGTAGATTTTTATGCATTATCCTTATTCACTGTTTCTTGATCACTTTCATCATCATTATCATCACTAACCATCTCCACATCATCAAACTTGAGGCTTTCATGAGAATCTTCATCTTGAAGTCCTTCAATCTTTTTATCATCAAACATAACATGTATTGATTCCATAACAATGTTGGTTCTAAGATTGTAGACTCTATATGCTTTTCCCTCAGCATATCCAACAAAAATTCCTTCATCTGCTTTAGCATCAAACTTCCCATGTTGATCAGTTTGATTCCTTAAGATAAAACATTTGCAGCCAAAGACATGAAGAAAATTTAGGGTTCGTTTCTTGTTCTTGAACAATTGGTAGGGTGTCATACACTTTGCTTGATTAATCAAAGAGATATTCTAAGTGTAGCAAGCAGTATTCATAGCTTCAGCCCAAAAATATGTTGGTAACTTTGATTCTTCAAGCATTGTCCTTGCAGCTTTAATAAGAGATCTATTCTTTCTTTCCACTACTCCATTTTGTTGTGGAGTTCTTGCTACAGAAAACTCATGCATTATCCCATTCTCTTCACAAAATGATCTTATCACATAATTCTTGAACTCAGTTCCATTGTCACTCCTGATTCTTCTTACTTTAAAATCAGGATGATTGATGACTTGCCTTATGTGATTGATAATGATTTCACTAGCTTCATCTTTAGACTCTAGGAAATATGTCCAAGAGAACTTTGAGAAATCATCTACAATTACTAGGCAAAATCTTTTTCTTGAAATGGACAACACATTGACTGGTCCAAAAAGATCCATGTGTAGCAATTGCAAAGGTTCTTCAATTGTTGAATCAAGCTTCTTTTTGAATGATTCTTTAATCTGCTTTCCCTTTTGGCAGGCATCACACAATCCATCGTTAGAAAATTCCCCTTGAGGAATTCCTCTTACCAGTTCTTTCTTGACAAGCTCATTCATGGTCTTGAAGTTTAGATGGGACAGCTTCTTGTGCCATAGCCAACTTTCATCTTGACTTCCTTTACTGAGAAGACAAGTGACAGATTCTGCATTAGATGAGTTGAAGTCAACTAGATACACATTTCCTTTTCTCACTCCAGTGAGAACCACTTTGTTGCTTCTTTTGTTTGTCACAACACAGGCTTCTGAATTGCCCTTATCAAAAAGCTGGCTGATAGTCAATAAATTGTGCTTGAGACCATCCACTAGGAAACTCTTCAATGATGATATTGTCTTTTGAAATAAAGCCATATCTTGCTGTCATCTCCAAAAGTAATACTTGGGCCAGCTCTCTCCTTGAACTCTGTGAGCAGGGTAGAATCTCCAGTCATGTGCCTTGAACAACCACTATCCAGGTTCCAAAGATTCTTTCTGTTTCCCTGTACACATCAAAACTAAATCAAGTTGATTTTGGTACTCAAGTTTCCTTAGGTCCTGCCTTGTTAGCTTTCTTCTTTGGTTTCTTAGGTTTGATCTGATTTGACTTGGAAATTTCTGATTCATCTTAGTCATTTGAGTTGGACCTTAGAAACCAGTCATTAAAATAGAATTATCATGCACATTTTGATTAGAAGGAAAAGGCATGCTGTTTGCAAACATGTTACTCCAGTAAAGCATGCTAAATGGCATTTGTGGCATACTAAATGCAGCATAGTAAGGATTAGGTGTAAATGGCATATTAGCAAATTGTGCATGCATATTCTGAGCAGATATAGCATTCATAGGCATAGAAGGCATGGCATTCATGTTGGGAAAATAAGAGGGTACAGATATAGGATTAGGCATGACAAGTTTGCAATTAATAGAAAAATGCTTAACACTACCACACTTAACACATATTTTTCTTGGAGCATACTTATCAGGTGTGTAGTTGTTATGTTTGTTAATTCCTACTTTCCCATTTCTATTTCTATTCTTTTTAGTTTCTGTTTTAACCTCAATCTTTTCTAATCTGTCATTCAATTGCTTGATGGACAGATTACCAACATTCACTTTCTTCTCCTTCTTCACTTGACTTGATTCTCCTCAAACAAAGTTTTTGGAAACTGATCCATATTTTTCATTCAACTTGGAAAGCTTGGCATTTCTCACAGGTTTGCTCACAGCCGACGGATGTGGCTCTTTGTCACTCAACAGATAATCCTTTTGATTATCCGACGGATGACTTTCATCATCCGTCGAGTCCACATCTGTTAGCAATCCCTCAACCAAATTGGATTCCATCTTCTCCTTACTCTTTTTCCAAGCTGCATCACAATAGGACTCAATACCTTGAACTTTAGTTATTTGAGCATGGACATCTCTGGATGATTTCCATGCTTCAATCACTTCCTGTTCTCGTTCAAGCTGCTTCTTTAAAATCTCTTCTTTCTTCAAGGACTCAGTTAATTCATCCTTAACAATCTTACACTCAATTCTCAATTTTTCAAATTCAATAAACTAAGACTCTAGCACATTATTCCTCTCACTTAAAAACAAATTTTTTTCTTTAATTTTAGCATTTTCCTTAGTGAGGGACTTAAGTGTAACACACAAGTGATATAATTCTGTAGACATGTCATTGATTGCATCATTACACTCAGCTTTAGATAAATATGCTAGGTTAGTGGTGATTACCTGATTACTTGAAGAACTTGTTTCTGTTTCATCAGACTTGGCCATCAGGGCTAGATTGATATAGCTTACATCTTCATCCAATCCATCAGCTGCCCAGTCATTTTCCTTTATAATGAAAGCCCTTTCCTTTTGCTTGAGAAACTCAAAATATTTCTGTTTATAATCAACAGGCTCAAACTTCTTTTTGTTGGAATCTGACTTTCTACACTCACTGGAAAAATGCCCTGCCAAGCCACATTTAAAACATTTGAATTTGGATTTATCCACCATGTTTCTACTTGGCTTGGCTGCTCCAAAGTTCTTTTTGAACTTGAGCTTGGCAAATCTTCTGGACAGGAATCTAAATGCTCATCAATATCATCTATGTCATCTTGGCTCAAATGATCTTCATTTTCAACTACCAGCCCTTTGCCCTTGTTTTCACAGACCTTTGATATAGACTCAACAACTTCTACTTTCATCTCTTTCTCTTTCTCTAACTCAACAACCAGTGCTATGGACCCTCATTTCTTCCTTCCTTTCTCCATCCTCTCATCTTGCTCTATTTCAAGCTCATAAGTCTTCAGGATGCCATACAGTCTCTCCAAGGTAAACTCTTTGTAATCCTAAGAATTTTTCAATGAGACTGTCATTAGTTTCCACTCCTTTGGAAGAGAGCTAAGGAACTTGAGGTTTGAGTCTTTTGTCTGATAGAATCTTCCATGCAACTTTAGAGCATTTAGTATTTTTTGAAAGCTACTAAAAATATCAGTGAGAGACTCACTATCTTCACAATGAAAGTGCTCATATTGCTGAATTAGCAGCTGCTTCTTATTCTCCCTTACTTGCTCAGTACCATCACAAATAATCTGGATAGGGCCCAAACCTCCTTGGCTGTTTTGCAGTTAATGATGTTATCAAACATATCACCATCAAATCCATTGAACAATATATTCATTGCCTTCTTGTCTTTCCTGACTTGCTCAATATCAGGATCTGACCATTCATGCCTAGGCTTGGGAACAGCTGGTTCATTACCTGTTGCAGCTCTCATTGGTACATGATGACCTCTCTCTATGCAATCCACATGGGCCTCATCTTGAGAAAGAAGATGTAGATGCATTTTCACCTTCCAGTGGTGATAATTGTCTTTATCCAGAAAAGGAATTTTAACTCCAACATCCTTCTTATTCATCTTGCTGTTTGTTGTAATCTTTACACTCTTTGTACTTCAAGAGCTTGCTCTGATACCAATTGTTATTCCCTAACAATACAAAAAGAATTACAGAAGGGGGGTTGAATGTAATTCTGGCCTCTTTTTGAGATTTATAAAAATTTTCTAACTCAATATATATAAGTGTTTTGATTTGCAAAGTGCGGAATAAAGAATTAAGTAAATCAAACACAAAGTAATAAAAACACAGGTCTTTAAAACTTTCTGGTGGATTTGAATGTATCCACCATATATATATATATATATCGATTTGAGAACTTTGTGAAGCTCGAATTGGCTCACAGCTGCTTTACAAGTTGAACAAACAAACTATAGAGAAATTCTTGACAAGTACATCTTTTTCTATTTCTCTTCTAAATGTGTTTGCTTAGTTATTTGTTCTACTAGCTACACTTGGTTTATATATCACCAAGTTTACATGGTAATTAGACAGGATAATAAAACAAAACCTATCAAGTCTAACTCCATGCTACTTTAATACTCTATTCTAGCATCTTTGAATATCTTCATAATAGCATGGAAATGGTAATGCTTCTTTGTTCTCAATTTCCTGCTAAACAGGCTGCCACATTCCTTTTGCAAACACCCAACGCATGTGACTATGTTGTCACTATCAACAAATGTTTGAATTGATCATCCGTCGGGTACATGCTTGTTATCCGTCAGGTAGCTTTGTTGATCATCCGTCGGGTAGCTTTGTTGATCATCCTTCGGGTAGCTTTGTTGATCATCCGTCGGGTAGATATTTGACACTTGAATCCATTTCACTTATACAGAATTACAAGACATCTTATATTTATAATTAATCAACCTATTCTACATATCTACTAGTAGTCAGCATGACTCATATGCTACTACAGAATCTACACAAAGTTGTTTGAAGAAATGTGCTACAAAACTTATTATTACATAAGCTACTCACTCGATGGATATCAAATCATCATCCGTCAGAACTATATTGAAACATCCGTCGGGACTATATTTAATTATCCGTCGAATGCTGCAAAATTCACTAAGTTAAATCTACTAAGGTGTTTTGTATGATTTATCTTCAAGTTCACAACATAATCCTAACAAAGATTTATACCTTTATTGAAAGCTTATGATGTTTTATTGATGATGGTGGAGTCTTGGGGATGCTTGGTTGAGTTTAAGGAACCTAAATCAAGCCATAAAAATCAAGAAACCAAGAAAAGTTACTATTTCATTATCACTTTTTTTGAATTTATTTCACCCATCAAACCCTAATAGAATGAGCTCACAATATATCTTACCTTAGTTTAGGATGTATGAAGCTTGGGATTTAATGGTGAAATTTTTCCAATGGCTAGAACTTGGTGTTTTGAAATTGATTTCTTTTTTTTCTTGGATGAGGTCGAATGGAAGAAGAAGAGGGAGAAAAGAGAGTTTTGTGTTATTTTCTAGGATGCTTCTTGTGTAAGATTGTGTTATATGACTTTATATATATATATATATATATATCCTAGTACTATTAAATCCATGAAAATCTTGGCTAGCCATTTTAGGTTGCAAGCTATTCTACTTGGGTTAGATCATTGGTTACTATTTAGTAGCTTTTAGGTTATCATTCTATCTAGCTAGGTTACTATTTGGTTACTTGATCGTGGTTAGTTTCTTACTCTAGTTAGCTTGTATAGTTAGCTTTGTTTGGTATGTTTATTTATTTATTTACGTATTCGCTCGGTCGCTTATTCGTTTCCGTAATAAACTCTCGTAAACGGTTAGTGGTGTAAATCCTTTCTTATACGTTCTTTACGTTTTGAAGTATCGTACTTGGATTTTAATTTGTAGGATTTTAAATTTTTAATTATATTGTGATTTCCGTAATCCTTGATGGTTCATAGATACAGTCGTTTTTTAAAGTTCATTTTCTTCGAAAACTAATAGCGTCTACATACACTCATTTGGTACGTATAATCATGTTATCGACTCCGAAACTCAATTTCTCATGCACAACATAGTGTGGGCTAAAATGTTTTCCCCGATTGTCAGGGTTACTATTTATCAAGCATTTTACAAAGTCTCAAAAATTCGAGTTATTACAGTCTTCCCTTCTAAAAAGCATTTCGTCTCGGAATCAATTAGAAAACATGTGGGGATATCTATTCTTCATTGTATCTTCTAGTTCCCAAGTTGACTCTTCAACATTCCGATTTCTCCACAAGATTTTGACCAGCTTCACAGTCTTGTTCCTCAGCACTTTTTCTTTCTGGTCCATCAATCTTACTGGTTGCTCAATATAGGTCAGGTCTGGTTGTAAGTCTACATGTTCATACTCTATCACATGTCGCACATCGGCATGGTATTTCCTTAGCATCGACACATGGAACATGTTGTGCACTTGTTGCAGATTAGGAGGCAAGACGAGCTCGTAAGCTAGAGGTCCTATTCTCCTCAAGATCTCAAAGGGTCCTATGTATCTGGGGCTTAGTTTCCCTTTCTTTCCAAATCTCATCACTCCTTTCCATGGAGATACCTTCAACTACATTGAATCTCCTACTTCATATTCTCTATCTTTCCTGGTCTGATCGGCGTACTTCTTCTATCTATCTTGAGCTGCTACCAGCCTCTTTTTGATGAGTCCCACCATCTCTCTGGTTTGCCGGACTAACTCGGGTCCTATTATTTTATATTCTCCAACCTTATCCCAACATAAGGGAGAGCGGCATCTTCTTCCGCAAAGAGCTTCATACAGAGGCATTCATATTCTAGCATGATAGCTATTGTTGTAGGAAAATCCGATCAAGGGTAGGTGGTCATTTCAATTCCCTTTAAAGTCAATGGCACACACTCGCAGAATATCTTTTAGGGTCTGAATAGTCCTTTCGCTTTGCCCATATGTTTAGGGGTGGTAAGAGGTACTCATATTTAATCTAGTGCCTACACACTCTTGGAAGCTTCTCCAAAATCGGGAATTAAACCATGAGTCTCTATCTGACACTATGGCAACGGGAACACTGTGCCTCATCACGATTTCTTTCAGGTAAATGTCCACTAGCTTATCTACGGTGTACCTTTCATTCATTGGAAGGAAGTACACGTACTTGGTAAATCTATCTATGATAACCCATATGACATCGTGATTAGGTTTTAGTCCTTGGTAGGCCCGTCACAAAATGCATGGCTATATACTCCCATTTTCATTCCGGAATTTCCAGGGGCCGTAATAGTCCACTCGGTCGCTGATGTTCAGTCTTCACTCTCTGACATGTCAAGCATTTGCTGACCCACTCTGCTACTTCTCTTTTCATGTTAGGCCACCAATAATATTCCTTAAGGTCACGATACATTTTTGTACTCCCTGGGTGGATTGAATACCTGGAGCTGTGCCCTTCGTGCAACAGCTCATCTTTTAGTTCTTGGACATTTGGAATCCAAATCCGTGATGCATACCTCATGATCCTTTTTGCATCTCTGTCACATCTGATCTTTTCCCCGTTCAATATTTCTCTTTCTTCATTCATCTTCCCTTCCTGACACACTCATATCTTTTCAGCCAGTTCCGATACTAACTTGATCTCGAATAGTCCTTCTGATCCTTTACCGGTTATTCTCACATCGATCTCCATCTTCTCAAATTCCTTAACTAACTTCTCATATGTCATCATCATTTTGAGTCTCTCCTTCCTACCGAGGGCATCATCCACCACATTGGCTTTACCCGGGTGTGACAAAATTTCACAATCGTAGTCCTTAATCAGCTCTAACCATCTCCTCTGTCTCATGTTCAATTCTTTCTGAATAAAGATATACTTGAGGCTCTTATGGTCTGTGTAAATCTCACATTTTTCACCGTACAACTAGTGCCTCCAAATTTTCAGGGCAAACACTATGGCTGCTAATTCTAGAGTGTGGGTTGGGTACCCGATCTCATATTCTTTCAACTGTCGAGAGGCATAGGCAATAACATTTCCGTGCTACATAAGCACACATCGTAGTCCCTTGTGTGAGGCATCGCTATTTATTACAAACTCTACCTTTCCATGGGGAAGAGCGAGCACTGGTGCTGACACCAGTCTCCGTTTCAGTTCTTGAAAGCTTTCCTCACATTTCTTTGTCCACACAAACTTTTTCGTTTTCTGGGTAAGCCTAGTCAACGGGCCGACTTTCTTGGCAAAGTCTTGCACGAATTTCCGGTAATATCCTGCTAAACCCACAAAACTCCTAACCTCGGTTGGGGTAGTCAGTCTTTCCCAATTGGATACCGCCTCTATCTTGGCGGGGTCGACTAAAACTCTTTTGCTACTCACCACATGCCCTAAGAACTGAACTTCCTTTAACCAAAACTCGTATTTCGAGAACTTGGCGTATAATTTCTCATTCCTCAAGATTTCTAAGACTATCCTCAAATGTTATGCATGTTCTTGCTCTGTCTTTGAGTAAATTAGAATATCATCTATGAAAACTAGTCACACATATATTGAGGTACTTCTTGAAAACTCTGTTCATCAAATCCATAAAGGTTTCGGGTGCATTGGTTAGCCCAAATGACTTCACTAAGAACTCATAATATCCATACCTAGTGCGAGAGGCAGTTTTTGGTATATTCTCAGGTTTAATTTTTAACTGGTGATATCCTGTCCTCAAATCTATTTTGAAAAAGTGCACAACACCCTTGAGCTGGTCGAATAGGTCGTCAATCGTAGGGAGAGGGTACCTATTCTTGATAGTCAGCTTGTTTAACTCTCGGTAGTCTATGCATAATCTCATACTACCGTCCTTTTTCTTTACCAACAGTACTGGTGCACCCCATGGTGACACACTGGGTCTTATCATCCCATCATCTAATAATTCTTGCAGTTGAGAAGCTAGTTTCTTCATCTCAACTGGGGCCAGTCTACAAGGGCACTTGGACACTGGTGCCGTCCCTGGTGCTAATTCTATAGCGAATTCTATTTTTCTGTCGGGTGACAATCCTGGTAAGTTCTCTGGAAATACATCCTCGAATTCATTTACTATGAGTATGTCCTGTATGTTGGGAACCTCCTTCTTAGTATCCATCACATAAGCCAAGTAGGCATCGTTACCTTTCTTTAATAATCTCTTAGCCTGAATCATGGTCAGAAATTTTTAGGTCTGTCGTTGACCTTTGAACACTATTTCCTTTCCATTTTGCACTCTTATCTTTACCCTCTTTCGCTCACAATCTATCTGTGCTCCATTACTGGATAACAGTCCATTCCTAGGATTATATCGAATTCTCCTAATGCAAATGGGATTAAGTCAACATCAAAGACTTTCCCTTCTAGTTTCAACTTGCATTTAGGGTGTACTTGATTTACAGGAATTATTTCTTGGTTCGCTATTTCTACTTGTAATATCTCACGTAAGGGTATGGCGTTAAGTTTTAACTTCTTAGCAAAATTTTGAGATATGAAAGACTTGGTCGCTCCAGAATCAAATAGAATATTTGCATGTTCGAATTTTAACGGAAGGGTACCTGCTATCACATCAGTGTTCCGGACCGCATCCTGAACGGTCATATTGAAAGTTCCTAGCAGCTGGGGGCCGGTTGGATGCACCTTTGCTCATCCCTGAGGTTGGAGGCCTTAATGTCGGGCAATCTTTCCTCATGCGCCCTACCTTCCCACACTGGAAACACGCCATTATTGGGTCGGGTGTAGTTGTTGGCGAGGTGTCCGGTTTGGTCGCACCTGTAGCATTTCAGAGGGGATCTTGCCTGGTTGCACACTCCAAGGTGTCTTTTTCCGCATGTCTGACACTCCAGTATTGGGGCACGGGGTTGGCTGTGAAATGTTGACCTAGATGGTCCACCGCCCTGGCCAACGCTCTCACTTGGGGCCTTTCTAAATCCAGGGCTTCTCGCAGGTTGGGACACCACTCCCCTGACAAACTTGCTTGGAAGGCTCCTGTTCCTGGTTCCTCCTCCTCCTTGACTTCCTATTTTCCTTCTCCTTTAAACTTTGTTCACTGCCTGCTTCAACAATCGATGCTTTCTGTACCAAGGTGGCTGACGTGACCTGTGGGGCCCACATGTGGGACACACTACTGACGTGGCATGATGACATGGCATGCTGACGTGTCACCAGCTGGTCCCACCTATGGGACCCACATGCTGGCATGGCACTATGTTTCCTACAATGTGGGGCCCACTTTTGACGTGGCACTTCAAAGCGTTGCATTTTCTTTAGTGTGTTGCAATAGGTTATTTAGTGTTGCCTTAGCTGTTGTACTTTTTTTAAAATTATTAGTTATACTGAGGTTCTAATTTTTTTTTAAAATATTTTGCAATGATCCAACCGTACGGATGGTGTTACCTACTAATTTTATAGATATGTGATGTTTTTTTATAAAAAAATCATATTTTATGCTATGTAGTTTTGAATAGTAAAATCGCAGTCAACACGGGTTCCCATTAACTAGTCTTGTTCCGAATGGTGGTTCTATTTTTTTTAAATTCTTGTTCGACGATCTAACTGTACAATGATTTTACCTACTGATTTTAGAGATGTGTAAGTTTTTTTAAAAAAAATTAGATTTTATATTGTTTGCTTTTATAATAGTCAAACCACGGTCAATACGGGTTAACATTCACTTGTCTTGTCCCGAATGCTGGTTCTATTTTTTTTAAAATTGTTTTCCGAAGATCTAACCATATAGATGATTTTACCTACTGATTTTAGAGATGTATAATGTTTTTTTTAAAAAAATAGATTTTATATCGCGTGCTTTTATAATAGTCAAACCACGGTCAATACGAGTTCCTATTAACTAGTCTTGTCCCGAATGGTGTAACTATTTTTTTTAAATTCTTGTTTGACCATCTAACCGTACGAATCATTTTACCTACTAATTTTAGAGATGTGTAAGTTTCTTTTTTAAAAAAATTAGATTTTATTTTGTGTGCTTTTAAATAGTCAAACCGCGGTCAATACAGGTTCCCAATAACTAGTCTTGTCCCGAATGGTGGTTCTATTTTTTTTAATTATTGTTCAAAGATCTAACTGTATGGATGATGTTACCTACTGATTTTAGAGATGTGTAAGTTTCTTTAAAAAAAATTATATTTATATCGTGTACTTTTATAATAGTCAAACCACGGTCAATATGGGTTCCCATTAACTAGTCTTGTCCCGAATGGTGGTTCTATTTTTTTAAAATTCTTGTTCGACAATCCAACCGTACGGATGATGTTACCTACTAATTATAGAGATGTGGATTTTTTTTTAAAATATTTAGATTTCATATTGTGTGTTTTATAATAGTCAAACCATAATCAACACAGGTTCCCTTTAACTAGTCTTGTCCCAAATGGTGGTTTTATTTTTTTAAATTCTTGTTTGACCATCCAAACGTAAGGATGATGTTACCTAATGAATAGTAAAACCGCGGTCAAGACAGATTTCAATTAACTAGTCTTGTCCCGAATGATGGTTCTATTTTTTTATTATTTATTGTTCAACGATCCAAGCATATAGAAGTCAATACCTATTGATTTTAGAGTCGTGTAATATTTTTTAAAACAATTCAGATTTTATACGGTACGATTTTACAGTAGTCAAACCGCGGTCCATTAACTAGTCTTGTCCCATCTAAACGCGGTTTTTTAAAATTCTTGTTCAACTATCTTGCTATACGGATGTTTCTACCTATTGATTTCAGTGATTTTTATTTTTTTTAAAAAATTTAGATTTATTCCTATTGATTTTACTTTCATGTAATTATTTTTACAAAATTCAGATTTATACGGTGTGATTTTTTTAAAATTAAAAATAAAATATATTGAACCAAAATTTTTACTAATGATAATAATTTATTACTTTTAAAGTTTGACGTATACTCCTAAAATGAAAATAAGACTAGTAGGTGTGAAAATTGAGCTCATTTTTATCCAAAAAATGGGCGACGAATTTCCCTCCAATGAAAATTTCACCAACTTAAATTTATTTCAGATAGGGCTGAGCAAAACCGAACCGAACTCGAAAAAACCGAACCGAACCGTGCTAATTCGGTTCAGTTCAGTCCTGGTTTTTTAGAAATTCGGTCTATTCGATCCGTACCGAATAGACCGAAATAAAATTCGGTTCGGTCCAGTTCTTTTAAAAAATATTTCGGTTCGAACCGAATAGACTAAATAAACCAAATTATAAATACTAAAATTTTATATTATATATATTACATATATCTTAAAAATTATAATTATAATCATAATTTTTATTTTTTAATTGTATTTTTACACTCTTAGTACTATATATATCACTTTACTTTAATTATATTTTAGATTTTATAATTTTTGGTTTAAAATGTCAATACAAAATTATTTTTGAAAAAAATTCAGTTTCCTTCGGTCCGAAACCGGATCTAACCGAATTATTCCTGTTTATTCGGTCCGGTCCATATTATAATTTCGGTCCGGCCTGATCCAAAAAAAATGGTAATTCAGTTTTTCGGTCTATTCGGTTCGGTCCAGTTTTAGACCGAACCGACCGAATGCGCAACCTAGTTTCGGTTCTCATTCTCTCTCTACCTTATATATCTCAACCTTATCACTCCCTCTCTCTCTATTGACGTACTCTCTTTCCCCCCAAATTACACTTCCTTCTCTCGGTAAGAAGCGGCTAAAGCCCCCAATTACAACATCATTTATAATTTGATCATATATGTTCTTCAATTTTTCGATGTTACATTTAATGAGTGTTTGGTTTGATTAATTTGCAGGAGAATTGGTGCTTTTAATTTGGTTTTCTAGTCCTGGGGCTTTTAGTTTAGAGTTTTAATATATGTAACAAATCTCTAATTACACGAGGTTTTTCATTTAACTTTGTTCATTCGATTGATGTAAATTAGAGTTTACTAATTTAGGTTTATTTGATTTTACGTTTTATTTTAGGCTTTTTGGTTTATATGTTTCATCTCGTTAGTTATGCGGGTTTTCGTGCAATTCCAGTTTCTTTATGATTTTACTTTTTGTATGTATACATCTCTCTAATTTTGTGTGTTTTCATGTTTATGGTTGAGCTTTGCTAATGGGGATATGGGGAAGGAGGATATGGACGGAAAATTATCGAAATTGATGGAGGTGAACAAAATATTAAAGTATTAGAAGAAAAAGGGTGAAAGTGAAGTTGAGGTTTGGAAGGCGAAATTTGAGGCGCTTGAGTTATGAGTGAGAGAGTTGGAGGGTAGGGAAAAGGATTATAATGTGGTTGGAAAAGTGAAAACGGAGATTGAGATACTGGAAATTAGAAACAATGAGGTGAGTGAAGTTAATGGTTTAAAAGATGGATAATCGGTTATAAAGTGCTCCAAATAGCTAAAAGCAGAAAGCGTAGTCAACAGAGACAAAGTGTATAATGTCCCTGGACTGATACTAAGTGCCCAACCCTCTATTGAATGAACCAAGAATTTCTATGTCTCAGGTAATGTGTAATTATTGGCAACTTGTTGCCAGAACTCCTTCAGTTCATGTATAACCTAGTTTGAATTCTTCCATATTTTTATATTTTTATATATTTATAAATTTTGATTTATCTTATTTAAATAGCATAGACAACTTTCCCCATTATCACCAAAGAACATAAGAATGGACTCTATTAAATATTGTGTTGCATTTTTTATGACTTGTACATCACCGCATAACCTTTCTCTTCACTAGTTAGTTGCTGCACAAAATATTATCATTTGGTCGTAACTAGGTACACTACGCCTTAAGTAGGCTACTGTAATGCAAGTGTTACAAACAGTGTTACATTAGCTATTTTTTCATATTATAACACCTCTCAATTAGTGTAACAATAGCCATAAATCTAGTGTTACATGGAAATGCCGGTGTCGCACAATATGTTAGGAGAAATTGATGATATCAAGCAGAAACTATCAGAAGTTCACATCAAGACTTATATCAACGGATGATGATGACATCGACGGATAATGATATCGATGGATAATGATATCGATAGATGATGATGTCAATGGATGATGCTAATCTGTATTTGTCACATCAGTTGATCTTCGATAAGAAAAAGGAAACAGGAACTCAAGGCGGTGAAAAACTTTATCTCAGAAGCATTGTATAGGTTTCCTTGTTATTAATAGAATATGATTACTTTTAAATTGTGTAGTTGTGCTCTATATGCATATGTATTGCGACATTGTTATATCTTTCACATAACCTAGCAGCTCTCAAGGATATTTGTTCATCCTTTCGAGAGGGTACGTTTGTAATCAGTTTTTATCTGTTAATATAAAAACTGTTGATTCTGTTGAAGCTTTATTGAATTGATTGTATTAACTGTATTCACCTCCTCTACAGTTGATTAAGGGCCTAATAATTGGTATCAGAGCTTGATCTTAACGTGCAAACAGTTTAATATATGAAAATCAATCAACACTGCCGGACAAAGAAGAAGAAATACGGAATCCGAAGCCATCGCCCCCAACCACATCACAGATAAGCAGCAACATGAGTAGGTATGAAGCAATCAAGGTGCCTATCCTGAAGATACATGAATATCCAATCTGGAAAGTCAGGATGGCCATGTGTTTGGAGGCCACGGATCCTGAATATCTAAACATGATCTATGATGGTCCTCATAGACCAATGAAGGTAGCTATTTCGCTTGTAGGAGAACCAGAGAAGATGATAGACAAAGACAGGAAGGACTATTCTCACTAAGATATATCATCTATCATGAAGGATGCTAAGGTCAGACACATCCTACACAACAGTCTTGATAGTGTTATGTCCAATAGAATTATTGGATGTAAGAAAACAGAAGAGATATGGTATGCTTTAGAAGTAAAGTGTCAAGGTACAACCGCTATCAAGAAGAACATGAGGACAGTACTTACTCAAGAATATGAGCACTTTGACTCAAGGGACAATGAGTCCTTAACTGAGATCTATGACAGATTTCAGAAGTTTCTGAATGACTTATCCCTTGTCAACAAAAAATATGATTTGGACGACTCAAACTTGAAGTTCCTACTTGCTCTCCCTGAAAAGTGGGACTTTAAAGTCACATCAATAAGGGAAAACTATCAACTTGATAACACACCTCTAGATGAGATCTATGGAGTTCTAAAAACTCATAAACTAGAGATGGAGCAAAGAAGAAAGATGAAAGGATCTAAATCTAGACAAGTTGCATTCAAGGTTGAAGAAAAGCCAAAGGAGAAAGCTAGGAGGAAAAGCTACTCTAAAGGGAAAGCCATGATTGAAAAGTCTGATACTGAATCATCAAATTCTGATGATGACTCAAATAATGATACTGAATCATATACTGACAGTGATCATAACAATAATGAAGACATGGATCAAATGGCTTCCCTACTAGGTTAAAAGCTTCAAGAAAATGGTCTACAAGAACTTCAAGAAAGGGAGAAGATTTTACAGAAAAGGTTCCAGTTCCTCAAATTCTGATTAGAGGAACAACAGAAGAAATACTGATGGGAAGGAATCTAGATCTAAAAGACTTGATAAATCAAAAGAGAGATGCTACAACTGTGATGGAATTGGCCACTTTACAGTAGACTGCAGAAAACCCAGAGCTGAGAAGAAACAACCCTTGATCTAAAGGAAGAGAAACTAGGATGATTCATCAGATTCAGATGATGGAGTCAATTATGCTCTCATGGCAAAAGTTGATGTTGTGGCTGACAATGCTGAATTAAAGGAACCTCAAACTACTCTTGCTTTTGATACTGATGATATCTATGAATTAAGATTATTTCTTAAGTCTCTGCATGTTAGTTATAGGGATCAAACCTTAGAAAATAATTAAGTCAAGAGTGAAAACTCTGTGTTAAATAAAATGAATAATCACCTAGAAAATGAGTTGATTTCCATGCTAGAAATTCAAAATAAAGAGATAATGTTGTTTATGTTAAAGAAAAATTGTTAGAAAAACATGTTTATCTAGAGAAGGAGCTAGCAAAAGAAAGAGAAGTCATTAAACTTTGGACTAACTCAGGAAAGTCAACTCAGGAGATTTTAGAGAATGGTTGTTGGGGATCAGGATTAGGATATTCAGCTAAATCTAATTCTGATAAGATAAGTGGAAAAAAAACTGAGAGAACAGAACCAATATAAACTGATAGCAAGGTCAAACTGAATAAGGTTCAAATAAAGACCATTAAGTTTAATACTAGTGCTAATACTATTAAGTCAATCCATGAGGAAGGTACAACCTCAACACCTAGATCAAACTTAATTACTGATAAGAGTGAACAAGTTCACACAAAATCAGTAAATATTAGTTCAATGACTCAGAAACAGCTTAAGCAAAAGTTGAAGGATCTTCACATGAAAGACAAGAGGAAAAGGTCTAGGAAAAATAGGAATGGCAATGTAGGTGTTAATACGAATGGAAATTATGTAACCCCTCCTAATGCACCTAGAAAGACCTGTTTAAACTGTGGTAGCACTAATTATCTTGCTATTTCTTGCAAGAAGAATAAAAAGATAAATTCTCTTCCTTCCAAATCAGAGTCTAGGAATAGAGCAATTAGATATAAACCACAGAGTCCTTGTTTTCATTGTGGTAGTGCTTGGAATTCTATTTATACATGTAAAGATATCACAGTTTATATTATGATTATTATAAACTGAAACCCTCTTTAATTAAAGCAAAATCTATTTCTGCATGTATAAGTACTGATAGTAAGGATGTTAACATAAACTCTGATAAAAAGTCTTCTGCTGCATATGTTAACAAACTTAAAAAGGCTAAAGGATCCAAGCAAGTCTGGATCCTTAAAAACACTAATTGATTCAAATTACTGATTGCAGGGTGACATGAGGAATGCTCTAGTGTTGGACAGTGGATGCTCAGGACATATGACTGGTTATAAATCTCAGCTATCAGAATTTGAGGAGAAGGCTGGCTCAAGCGTTTCTTATGGTGATGACAACTTAGGAAAAAATCTTGGGATATGGAAAAATCAAAATTGGGAATATCATCATTGAAAATATAGCTCAAGTTGCAGGACTCATGCATAATCTAATCAGTGTGAGTCAAATATGTGACAGAGGTTATCATGTCAACTTCTACGAAGAGCATTGTGAAATTATCAATAAGTCTGATGGAAAGATTGCATTGACTGGTGTAAGACATGGTAGTTTATATGAAGCCAATGTATCCACAAGAATTGATGATTCAAAAATTTATCTACTGAGTAGAGCATTTATGGAAGACAGCTGGAACTGGCATAAAAGACTTTCTCACCTCAACTTCAACAATATCAATGAACTTGTGACGAAAGATCTTGTGAGAGGATTGCCCAATGCAGTTTTTACTTCTGATGGCTTATGTGACTCATGCCAGAAAGCCAAGCAAAGGAAAACTTCTTTCAAGAGTAAAACTGAATCCTCCATTCTTGAACCATATCATCTACTTTATATTTTTCTCTTTGGTCCAGTGAATGTTATGTCAATTGCCAAGAAGAGGTATGCACTCGTAATTGTTGATAAATACACAAGATACACATGGGTGTATTTTCTGTACACCAAGGATGAATCTTCATCCATTTTTCTTGATCATGTGAGGGAGCTAGAAAAAGGATCAACATACAAAGTGAAGATCATCAGAAGTGATAATGGAACTGAATTCAAGAATAGCTCTATGGAAGAGTTCTGCAAACTCAAGGGGATAGGACAAGAGTTTTCTGGTCCTGGAACTCCACAACAAAATGGAGTTGTTGAAAGAAAGAATAGAACTCTTGTTAGGAATATGTTGTGAAATTGATGATAAATTAAACAAAACACCTTAGTAGATTTAACTTAGTGAAATTTTTAGCACTCGATGGATAATCAAATTTAGTCCCGATGGATGATTTAATATAGTCCCGACTGGATGACAATTTGACATCCACCGGGTGAGTAGCTTATGTAAGAATATGTTTTTTAGCATATTTCTGTAAACAACTTTGTGTAGATTCTGTAGGAGTATATGAGTCATGTTGACTACTAGTGGATATGCAGAATAGGTTGATTAATTGTAAATATAAGATGTCTTATAATTCTGTATAAGTGAAATGGAGTCAAGTGACAAATAGCTACCCGACGGATGATTAACAAAGCTACCCGAAAGATGATCAACAAAGCTACCCAACGGATGACAAACATGTCCCCGACGGATGATCAAATTCAAATATCCGTTGACAGTGATAACACGGTCACATGCGTTGGGTGTTTGCAAAAGGAATGTGGCAGCCTGTTAAGCAGGAATTTGAGAACAAAGAAGCATTACCATTTCCATACAATTGTGAAGATATTCAAAGATGCTGGAATAGAGTAGTGAAGCAGCATGGAGTTAGACTAGATATGTTTTATTTTATTATCTTGTCTTATTGTCATGCAAACTTGGTGATATATATAAACCAAGTGTAGCTAGTAGAACATTCAACTAAGCAAACACATTTCAAAAAGAGATAGAAAAAGCTGTACTTGTCAAGAATTTCTCTGTAGTTTATTTGTTCTACTTGTAAGCAGCTGTAAGCTATTCAAGCTTCACATAGTTCTCATTCGATATATATATATATATATATATATATATATATATATATATATCTCTGGTGAATACTTTCAAATCCACCCGAAATTTTTAAAAGCTTGTGTTTTTATTACTTTGTGTTTTGATTTATATAACTACTTCATTCCGCAATCTGCAAATCAAACACTTATATATTCGTCGAGTTAAAACTGTTTTAAAATCTTGAAAAAGTAGCCAGAATTACATTCAACCCCCTTCTGTAATTTTTGTTGTATTGTTAGGGAATAACAATTGGTATCAGAGCAAGCTCTTGAAGCACAAAGAGTGTAAAGATCACAACAAATAACAAGCTGAACAAGAAGGATGTTAGAGTCAAAATTCCATTTTTGGACAAAGACAATTATCACCACTGGAAGGTGAAGATGCACCTCCATCTTATTTCTCAAGATAAGGCCTATGTGGATTGCATAGAGAGAGGTCCTCATGTACCAATAAGAGCTGCAACTGGCAATAAACCATCTGTTCCCGAATCTAGGCATGAGTGGTCAGATCCTGATATTGAGCAAGTCAGGAAAGATAAGAAGGCCATGAACATATTGTTCAATGGATTTGATGGTGATATGTTTGATAACATCATTAACTGTAAAACAACTAAAAAGGTTTGGGACACAATCCAAATTATTTGTGACGGTACTGAGCAAGTGAGGGAGAACAAGATGCAGCTGCTGATTCAGCAATATGAGCATTTCCACTGTGAAGAAAGTGAGTCTCTCACTGATATTTTTAGTAGATTTCAAAAGCTACTAAATGCTCTGAAGTTCCATGGAAGAGTCTATCAAACAAAAGACTCTAACCTCAAGTTCCTTAGATCTCTTCCAAAAGAGTGGAAGCCAATGACAGTTTCATTGAAAAGTTCTCAGGATTACAAGGAGTTCACCTTGGAGAGACTGTATGGCATCCTAAAAACTTAAGAGCTTGAAATAGAGCAAGATGAGAGAATGGAGAAAGTAAGGAAGAAAGGAGGGTCCATAACACTGGTTGCTGAGTTAGAGAAGGAGAAAGAGATGAAGGTAGAAGCTGTTGAGTCTGCATCAAAGGTCTGTGAAAGCAAGGGTAAAGGGCTGGTAGTTGAAAATGAAGATCACTTGAGCCAAGATGACATGGATGATATCGATGAACATCTAGCATTCCTATCCAGAAGATTTTCCAAGCTCAAATTCAAAAAGAATTTTGGAGCATCCAAGCCAAGTAGAAATATGGTGGATAATTCCAAATTCAAATGTTTCAAATATGGCTTGGCAGGGCATTTTGCAAGTGAATGTAGAAAGTCTGATTCTAGCAAGAAGAAGTTTGAGCCTGATGATTATAAACAGAAATACTTTGAGTTGCTCAAATCAAAAGGAAAGGGCTTTCATCACACAAGAGAATGACTGGGCTGTAGATGGTTTGGATGAAGATGAAGAAACAAACTATGTCAATCTAGCCCTGATGGCCAAGTCTGATAAAACAGAAACAAGTTCTTCAAGTAATCAGGTAATCACCACTAACCTAGCACATTTATCTAAAGCTGAATGTAATGATGCCATAAATGACATGTCCACAGAATTATATCACTTACGTGTTATACTTAAGTCCCTCACTAAGGAAAATGCTAAAATTAAAGAAAATAATTTGTTTTTAAAAGAGAGGAATAATGTGCTAGAGTCTCAGTTTATTGAATTTGAAAAATTAAGAATTGAGTGTAAGATTACTAAGGATGAATTAACTGAGTCCTTGAAGAAAGAAGAGATTTTAAAGAAGCAGCTTGAATGAGAACATGAAGTGATTAAAGCATGGAAATCATCCAGAGATGTTCATGCTCAAATCACTAAATTTCAAGGTTTGAGTCCTTTTGTGATGCTGCCTAGAAGAAGAGTAAAGAGAAGCTTGAGTCCAATTTGGTTGAAGGATTGTTGACAGATGTGGACTCGACGGATGATGAAAATCATCCGTCGGATAATCAGAAGGATTATCCGTCCAGTAACAAAGAGCCACATCCGTCGGCTGTGAGTAAACCTATTAGCAAAGCTAAACTAGCTAAGTTAAATGATTGGATCAGTTTCTAAGAACTTTATTCCAGGAGAATCTAGTCAAGTTAAGAAGGAGAGAAAAGTTAATGTTGGTCATCCGTCCATCAAGCAATTGAATGACAAATTAGAAAAGATTGAGGTTAAAACAGAAACTAAATAGAAAAACAATAGAAATGGGAAAGTAGGAATTAACAAGCATAACAACTACACACCTGATAAATATGCACCAAGAAAAATCTGTGTTAAGTGTGGTAGTGTAAATCACTTGTCTGTTAATTACAAACTTGCCATGCCTACTCCTATGTCTGCACCTCCCTCTTTTCCCAACATGATTGCTATGCCTACCATGCCTATTAATGCTATGTTTGCTCAAAATATGAATGCACAATTTGCTAATATGCCATTTGCACCTAATCCTTATTATGCTACATTTAGTATGCCTCAAATACCATTTAGCATGCCTTACTAGAATAACAAGTTTGCAAATAGCATGCCTTTTCCTATAATCAAAATGTGCATGACAATTCTATTTTAATGACTGGTTTCAAAGGTCCAACCCAAATGACTAAGGATGAATTAGAAATTCCCAAGTCAAATGAGATCAAACCTAAGAAACCAAAGAAGAAAGCTAACAAGGCAGGACCCATGGAAACTTGGGTACCAAAATCAACTTGATTTGATTTTGATGTGTGCAGGGAAACATAAAGAATCTTTGGTATCTGGATAGTAGTTGCTCAAGGCACATGACTGGAGATTCTACCCTGCTCACTAGGTTCAAGGAAAGAGCTAGCCCAAGTATTACTTTTGGAGATGACAAAAAGGGTTATACTGTGGTATATGGCTTGATTTCAAAAGACAATGTCATCATTGAAGAGGTTGCCCTAGTGGATGGTCTCAAACATAATTTGTTGAGTGTCAGCCAGCTTTGTGAAAAGGGCAACTCAGTAACCTTCAATTCAGAAGTCTGTGTTGTGACAAACAAAAGGAGCAACAAAGTGGTTCTCACTAGAGTGAGAAAAGGAAATGTGTATCTAGCTGACTTCAACTCATCTAATGCAGAATCTGTCACTTGTCTTCTCAGTAAAGCAAGTTAAGATGAAAGTTGGCTATGGCACAAGAAGCTGTCCCATCTAAACTTTAAGACCATGAATGAGCTTGTCAAGAAAGAACTAGTTAGAGGTATTCCTCAAGTGGAGTTTACTAAGGATGGATTGTGTGATGCCTGCCAGAAAGGAAAGCAGATCAAAGCATCATTCAAAAAGAAGCTTGATTCAACAATTGAAGAACCTTTGCAATTGTTAAACATGGATTTATTTGGACCAGTCAATGTGTTGTCCATCTCAAGGAAAAGATTTTGCCTAGTAATTGTGGATGATTTCTTAAATTTCTCTTGGACATATTTCCTAAAGTCTAAAGATGAAGCTAGTGAAATCATCATCAATCACATAAGGCAAGTCAACAATCATCCTGATTTTAAAGTAAGAAGAATCAGGAGTGACAATGGAACTGAGTTCAAGAATTCTATGACGAGATCATTTTGTGAAGAGAATGGGATTATGCATGAGTTTTCTACAGCAAGAACTCCACAACAAAATGGAGTATTGGAAAGAAGAACAGATCTCTTATTGAAGCTGCAAGGACAATGCTTGAAGTATAAAAGTTACCAACATATTTTTGTGCTGAAGCTGTGAATACTGCCTGCTACACTAAGAATATTTCTTTGGTTAATCAAGCAAAGTGTATGACACCCTACCAATTGTTCAAGAATAGGAAACCAACTCTAAATTTTCTTCATGTCTTTTGCTGCAAATGTTATGTCTTGAGGAATCAAACTGATCAACATGGGAAGTTTGATGCTAAATCAGATGAAGGAATTTTTGTTGGATATGCTGTGGGAAAGGAATATAGAGTCTACAATCTAAGAACCAATATTGTTATGTTGTGTTTGATGACAAAAAGATTGAAGGAATGCAAGATGGAGATTTCCATGAAAGCCTCAAGTTTGATAATATGGATTGGTTTGTGATGACAGTGATGATGAAAGTGATCAAGAAATAGTGAATAAGGATAATGCAGAAAAATCTACAACTAATGAAGTACATAATTCAACATCTGCCGAGTTACAAAATGCTTCATCCGTCGGGAGACAATCTCCCTTATCCGTCGGGAGACAATCAGCTTCATCCGTCGGGACACAAAGTGCATCATCCATTGGAACATTAAGAGAAGCTAAAAGTCAGAATAGATCACCTATAGAAAGCTCTCCTTTCTCAAATCAAAGATTCACAAACTCAGGGGGAGTTTCTTATAATCAAAATTTAGTCACACATCAAGACAACAATAAGGCCTCTTCATCTAGAGCTAATCTACCTCAACAAAGAAAATAGACTAAAGATCACCGTTTTGAGCTCATCATTGGTGATGCATCTTCTAGAGTTCAAACAAGGAGAACAACTCATGAAGAATGTCTATATAACAGCTTCCTATCTAAGGAAGAACCAAAGAAGGTAGAAGAAGCTTTGTTGGATCCTGATTAGATTTTAGCTATGCAGGAGGATCTAAACCAATTTGAAAGGAACAAGGTACGGAAGCTGGTACCCAAACCTAAAGGAAAGAATCCAATTGACACCAAGAGGGTATTCGGAAACAAGATGGATGAAAATGACATATTGGTCAAGAGAAAAGCTAGATTGGTCGCTAAGGGCTACTGTCAACAAGAAGGAATATATTTTGATGAAACCTTTGCTCCTATTGCAAGACTTGAAGCCATAAGAATCTTCTTAGCCTATGCATCTCATGCCAATTTCAATATCTATCAAATGGATGTCAAAAGTGCTTTTCTGAATGGAGGTTTGGAAGAGAAAGTCTATGTTAGTCAGCCTCCTGGTTTTGAAGACCCAAATTTTCCAGAATATGCCTACTATCTTTTGAAGGCACTTTATGGACTGAAGCAAGCACCTAGAGCATGAAATGACACTTTATCAAAGTTTCTTTTGGAAAATCACTTTAGAAGAGTTACTGTTGATAAACCTTATTCTTTAGAAATGTTATTGGCTCTAGTATACTTGTTCAAATCTATGCAGATGATATTATATTTGGTTCTACAGATGAAAAACTTTGCAAAAAGTTTTCCAAATTGATGCAAAGTAAGTATGAAATGAGTATGATGGAAGAACTAACTTACTTTCTTGGTTTACAAGTTAAGAAAGTTAGTGATGGAATATTCATTAGTCAAACTAAATATATTCATGATCTTTTAAAGAAGTTTGATCTAATGGATTGCACATCTGCAAAAACTCTCATGGCCACTGCAACTAAGCTTGAATTAAACACTACTGAAAAGTCTGTGGATATTTCAAGCTATAGGGGCATGGTTGGCTCACTTCTGTAGTAACAGCTAGTAGGCCAGATATAATGTTTGCTACTTCTCTTTGTGCTAGATTTCAGGCTAATCCTAGAGAATCTCACTTAGTAGCTATTAAGAGAATTTTCAGATATCTCAAGGGAACACCAAAACTTGGCATTTGGTACCCTAGAAATTCTGGTTTTGATCTAACTGGTTATTCAGATGCAGATTATGTAGGTTGTAAAATAGACAGAAAAAGCACAACAAGAACCTGTCAATTTCTAGGGAACAAGCTTGTGTCCTGGTTCAGTAAAACGAAAAATTTAGTTTCTAATATATTGCTGCTGGTAGTTGTTGTGCACGAATTTTGTGGATGAAAAACCAATTGTTGGACTATGGTATACAAGTGGATAGAATTCCCATTTTCTGTGATAACATAAGTACAATTGCCATCACTAAAAATCCAGTGCAGCATTCAAGAACAAAGCACATAGACATCAAGTACCACTTCATTAGGGAGCATGTGATGAATGTTACTGTGGAACTTCATTTTGTTCCAAGTGAAAAGCAGCTTGCAGATATATTTACCAAGCCACTTGATGAATCCACCTTTTCAATGTTGGTAAGTGAGTTAGGTATGCTTAATTATTCTTGAATTATTTTAGATCTTTTTGCAAGTTTTAGTGCAGGCAGAAACTTAACTGATTTTTCTGTTTTGGATTAAATTTTGGCTAAGTCAAAATTTACATCCCGACGGATGCTCATTATCCATCGAAACTGATCATTCGTCAAAATATTATTTGTTAATAAAAATCATTTACTTTTTTGGATTAATTCATAACTCGACGGATAATTGATTTATCCTCATCCGTCGAATTGTCTCAATCTTAGCCGTTAAAACTCTGAACGTTATCCATCGAGTATACTTATAGTTTGTAAGCACAACACGACGGATAAGTGATAGAATTTTTACAGTTTATTTATTTTTAAACGGCTATTTTGGGCTATTTTGATTGGTTACTTTATTTCACTTTATTATTTTTGACAGTTTATTTTTGAGATAGTATAAAAGCAGAATTCATTTTTATTCTACTCTTTTATCATTTTCAATTCACTTGCTTCAACTTCCTTTCTTCTTCAAAGCAAATATTCTCTCTGCAAATTTCTCATTCTCTAACAATGGCACCAGTAGTCAAAATCATGTCTCAATCTGGATACATCTATTAAAAGAACAACTTTGCAGCACTTGTGAATAAGGAGATTCCTCAGTCTGGAGACTTTCACAAGATGATGGATTTTGTGAAGAGCTGTAAACTCAGTTATGCTATGCTGGAATCACCCATGATCTACCGTGAAGTTGTGGAGGAGATATGGACAACTGTCGTGTACAACTCCACTGACAAGACCATAACATTCACTCTCAAAGGTAAGCAGTTTTGCATTAACAGTGACATTGTCAAAGCATGCTTTAGGATTACAGATAACACTGCTACTGTTCCACACATAAACACTGATATAGTTAACATGCTAAATTCTATGGGCTATGCACTTCCCACTTCTAAGTTAAGTGAAATTAGGAGGTTAGGTCTTAGAAATGAATGGAGCTATCCGTGTGATGTGGTAACTAAAGTACTTTCTGTTAAAATTAGTAATATTGATTCTGTAAACATCTCCATGCTTAACATGCTTTACATGCTAGTTACTGATAAATACTTTAATTTCAGTGACTTGGTCTTGTTTGAGTTAGGTTATAATTTAGGAGAACTGAATAAGAGAGGTAAAAGTGTCTACTATGTTAGATTCTTTATGATGCTTGCTAACCATCATATTGAGGATATTGTTATTGAGAACCCAACCAACAAGCTGAATGATTGGGTTCAAGAAAGGAGAGTCATTGCTGACCTCAACAGGGCAAGTCACCACAAAGAGGTGCCCCTCCATTACTTTCCAATCATGGAGGGACCTCAGGTAAGTGAGGTAAGTACCACTGTCTCCAATCTTCCAACCTCACACATTTCTTTGCCTTCAGTTGTAGCAATGGCATCTGTGTCAATGACCCAACATATGCCTACCCAAGCTACCAAACCAACAATTTCAAAATCCAAATCTAAGAAAGCCCCCTCTGGTTTCTTTCAAAAGAAACCAGTTGTAAAATCTACTAAACACAAAGAGGGGATTGTGAAGGTGAGTAAGCAAGGTGAGGACAAGGTGAAAATTAAAGAAACCCTAAGGATAAGGCTGGTGAGATGAGTGTACCCAAGCCTAGCCACACCACAGTTTCCTAACAAACTGTGGTTGTTATTAAGGAAATTAGCTCATTTCTAGTTTCATCCTCCCAAAAGAATGTTACTATTGAAACAAGCTCCCAACCAGGAGCACAGGCCAAGAGGGTTAGGGACACTAGTTCACCAAAAACTTATGCAAGAAAGAAAAGATCAAAAACCCTTGGGAATGCACAGGGAACACACACAGTGCAAACTGGTGCTAAAGACCCAGTCACTGTACCTTCTAAAAGTCAGATTGATGTGACTCCAATAAATGTTGAGTCACGGCCAAAATCTTTAACAATTGAAGCCCCTGAAACACCAAATTCACCCACACACTCACTGGATGTTGACATGATCAATACATCACTTCCAAATTCTCCATCTTTAACTCTATTGGAGAAGCCAAAAATCCAAGCAAGTGAGCATCATCTTTTGATGATTTGTTGGCTCACTTGCCAATTCTTTCTGAGTCTATTGAGACATCTGTGCCCAAAACTTTCATCAATATGCACAGAGTCTACAATAGTCTCCACTCCAAACTAATTCATTTCTTCTATCCCGGTGGATATTATTTATTCGTCGAGTAGTGATTGTATCTCGACGGATGTGCCTAACAGCAGTCATCCGTCGGCTAGCCAAACTACTACCCCGATGGATATTCCTTATCCGCCGGGAGCCTCTGCACAACTTTAAATTTCTTCAATTATCACAAGTGCAGAGGACTTAGTAGTAGTACAATCACTCTTAGGACTGAGGGAATGGAGTGAACTGAGTGAGAGGCTGGGTTGCTCGTAGGCAAAAGGAGAGAATATGAGTGAACAAATGCAGTCCATTTCTTCAGGACTGGCAAAAGTGAGTGAGAGGAGTCCCACCTTAGATGGTGAAGGTGGGGGTGGGAAGCCAAGGGGAGCCCTTGATGCAAAAAGAGAGAGATATTGAGAGAAATGCAGGTACATGAAAGATAAGGATGGACACCATTGCTAGTGAGTCAATAAATGTCAGTGATGCAGAAAGTAAAAGACTATTTCAGCAAGAATATCAAGCTGTCATAGATTCTATTTCCCTAGATGCTGAGACATTTACTCATCCTGTTACAGCTTATCAAACACTAGTTGACAGGGCAATAAGGAGGCTGAAAGAATGCTTAATTTGGTGCAGACCACTCAATCCATGCAAAGAGCTAAGGATGCCATCAAAGCCATGCCACCTAAAGCTGATGATGATATAGACTATGGCACTGGTGAATCTGTAGATCTTTTTGGAGATGATGATGAGGATAATGAAGAGCCCATGGATATATGGGGAGCAGCAGGCACTAGCTCTAGATCTGTCCTTTCATCTTGGGCATTCTCCAAGGAATGTGATCTTCAACATTTTAAGATCACTCTCATCCATCAAATCCAGGAGACACATAATGCTATTCAATCTACAACAGATGTTGGCACCAGGATTCTCTTATAGGCACATCTAAATTCTCTACAAATGCATCAAATCCAAGGCTTTCAACACAATCAGGATGTCACTTCTATCAAGACTGAGATTGATCAAGTGAAGAAGGATATTTCTAAAAGATTGGATGCTAAACTTCCAGAAGCAACAATGCTTGATATTAAGAGACAACTAAGGAAGAACTCTGATCTTGCCACAAAAGTGGAGTCCTTGGACAAAAGGATGACTGTTATGGAAGCTTCTCTTACAGCTATACATCTACAACAAGTAGAACAAACTCAACTGTTGTAACAACTGGAGGCTGCACAATCTTCTTCCTCCACTATACTTGATGATAATAAAAGGGGGAGAAATCATTATCTCAAGTCAGTCAAGTAGAGCCATCTAGTGAGGGGGAAAGTGGTAAATGTAAAAATCAACCAAGTAATTGTTCCAGAAATTACTCTGCCAAAGCCACCAGTGTTGGACAACATTGATCTGATCCATATAGTAGATGCTAAGCTTGAGTCAAAGTCAATTCCTAAGATGTTTGATGTTGCAGCTGTGGAGAAGGAACTAGATGATAAATGGAGAACGATAGATGCAGAAATTCAACAAAAGTTTGGGCCAATTCAGAAATCAGACAAAGTCTTCAATCATCACTCTCAAGTCAAGTAGATTTCTGTGAAAGAAATGAGTATGAATTATCTGGAAAAGGCCAAACATCTTACATCAAATCTCCAAAAGCAAATCTTATAATGAAGCCTAAAAGAAACTACTCAAGGTTTTCAGACAAAAATCCTATGGATATTGTGTATGAGACACCTAGGCCAAATGAGAAGAAGCTGTTGGCTAGGTCAATTGTATTTTTCAAGGATCATATTGATTCAACACTTAAAAGAAGAATTGCCAAGATTTACAAAAATGGTAAAGAAATCGGTGTGGTGGCCGGACACCCTCAGTTTGTATAAGCTAAAAAGGAAGAGAAGGAAAGAATCAGGCAAGAAATAAAGCAAGCCGTCTTAGATGCTAAGAAGCTCAAACAAAAGAAGGAGCAAGCTGCTATCTTGGCCAAACTTCAAGCTGTAAAGACTACAACTGAGATTTCTGCACAACCATCTGTAATTGCTGAACCTCAAGATCAGAAAGTGCAAGATGAACCACAACAGAAAAGAAGATTCAGATACAAGCTCCACTCCAAAAGAAATTTGGTCTTCAGTGATGAGGAAATGGAAGACTACATTCCCAAAAAGTCTACAACTTCAACTCAGACATCAAAACCCTCAATGGTATTTTAAGAATTCAAGGTGGTGGATCCAACAAGGAATATTCATGGTGAGCCCATAATTCCAAAGGATGAGCCAGTAGACTGGGATAGTTTGCCGATTCCTGAACTAAACTTTCCAATCTTCAACAAGCCAAAGAAGACAAAGAGCAGAGCAAGCAAAAAAGTGAAGCCTGTTACTCTCAGATTCAAGACCCTAACCAAATCTCAACCCACAGTCAACAAGGAAGATCTCTTATACATCCGTGACATCAAGGAGTTTAAACCTCTACTTGGAAGAATTGGAAGAAGTAAGAGGGAGTGATGCCTACAAACATCTTCCTGAAGGGCTAGTATTCAAGTATAAGGGAGGGAAAGAGATCACATGGCCACTTCACAGGATTCTTCAAGAAAGCCAATATGTTCTGATAAAGGTCTATTCATCCTTCAAGAAGAACTTTGGATATAATGTGACTGCAAGGAGGATAGTCCTAAAGAAAATAGAGGAGCTAAGGAGCAATAAAGCCAAAGATGTACTTCCAAAAACTCTGTCTATTCCCTTTATAGGAAAGAGAGTGCATTTGAGGCCTTATTGGATTATGGAATTCATGGATGATAAGGGAGTTAGAAGATTCTTCAGACTGGATGACCAACTAAGTATCTCTAGCAATGAGACTCTTTTGGAAATGCAAGAAATGTTAGATTTATCTGAAGCAGATAAACTTGAATTCCACAGACAACTCCAAAGTCAGATAGAAGAGAACAACATGAGGCTTTGGAAGAAATCCAGACAATCAAGGAAATAAATTTATCTGCTCAGGCTAGAGGAGCACCTTGACAATGATTGTGAGCAACTTTTTTGTATACTTTGCTTTGATCAATTTTCATTAAATTTTGTAGCACTTATCAGTTTCATCTACTAATTTTCAATTTGTTTATTAGGGTGTTTTGTTATCATCAAGTTTCCCTTAATTTATGGCTATAATTCCAGTAGACATAAATTGGGGGAGATTGTTAGGAATATGTTGTGAACTTGATGATAAATTAAACAAAATAACTTATTAGATTTAACTTAGTGAAATTTGTAGCACTCGATGGATAATCAAATTTAGTCCCAAAGGATGATTTAATATAGTCCCGACGGATGACAATTTGACATCCACCGGGTGAGTAGCTTATGTAATAATAAGTTTTGTAGTACATTTCTGCAAATAACTTTGTGTAGATTCTGTAGGAGTATATGAGTCATGTTGACTACTAGTGGATATGCATAATAGGTTGATTAATTATAAATATAAGATGTCTTGTAATTCTGTATAAGTGAAATGGAGTCAAGTGATAAATAGCTACCCGATGGATGATCAACAAAGCTACCCGATGGATGATCAATAAAGCTACCCAATGGATGGCAAACATGTACCCGATGGATGATCAAATTCAAATATATGTTGATAGTGACAACACAGTCACATGCATTGGGTGTTTGCAAAAGGAATGTGGCAACCTGTCAAGCAGGAATCTGAGAACAAAGAAGCATTACCATTTCCATGCAATTGTGAAGATATTCAAAGATGCTGAAATAAAGTAGTGAAGCAGCATAGAGTTAGACTATATATGTTTTGTTTTATTATCTTATATTATTGTCATGTAAACTTGGTGATATATATAAACCAAGTGTAGCTAGTAGAACATTCAACTAAGCAAACACATTTTAAAGAGAGATAGAAAAAGCTATACTTGTCAAGAATTTCTCTGTAGTTTGTTTGTTCTATTTGTAAGCAACTGTGAGCTATTCAAGCTTCACAGAGTTCTCATTCGATATATATATATATATATATATATATATATATATATATATATATATTTCTGCTGGATACTTTCAAATCCACCAGAAAGTTTTAGAAGCTTTTGTTTTTATTACTTTGTGGTTTGATTTATATAACTACTTCATTCAGCAATCTGCAAATCAAACACTTATATATTTGTTGAGTTAGAACTGTTTTAAAATCTTGAAAAAGTAGCCAGAATTACATTCAACCCCCCTTCTGTAATTCTTGTTGTATTGTTAGGGAATAACAACTCTGATAGAAGCTGTAAGAACCATGCTAGAGGAAGCAAGATTGCCTACCTACTTCTGGGCTGAGGCTGTGCAAACTTCTTGCTTTACACAAAATGCAACATTGATCAACAAGCATGGAAAAACATCATTTGAGATGGTGAAGGGAAAGAAGCCAAATTTGAAGTTATTTCATATTTTTGATTGTAAGTGTTTTGTTGTCAAAACTCATCCGGAGCAGCTGACCAAGTTTGATCTAAAAGCTGATGAAGGAATTTTTGTGGGTTATCCGATGACCATAAAAGCCTTCAGAGTTTACAGTCTGATAACAAGTATAATCATGGAATCTATACATGTATCTTTTGATGACAAGAAGATAACAGGGTCTAAAAGATGCAGATGACCATGACAAATTGAGATTTGAAAATGAAATACCTTATGCTGAACTTTTAAGTCCCAAATCTGATACAGTAAGTCCTGATATCAATCAAAGCTCAGAGGTTCCACAAAATAGTGGAAATACTTCTAACACTGAAGCATATATTGAGGGGAGCAACATGACTCAAATCCAGAGACTACTACATATGATTCAACTCAAGGAACATCAGTAGAAATATCATTAGACTCATCTTCCTAAAACACTGATGAGTCAAATACCGATAACAATGGGAATACTGATTCAGGGGGAGCATCAGGAAAAAATAGTGGTACTAATCAAAGAAATAACAGAGATTTCATGGATCAAGGGGAGATTTATCTTCAAGGAGTCAACTTCCATCTGCAAGAAAATGGTCTAAGGCACACACACCTGACCTAATCATTGTAAACCCTGACATTGGTGTAAGAACAAGAAAAGCCACTCTGGTTGAATGTCTCTACCATTCTTTTCTATCTCAAACTGAACCTAAGAAGGTTGAAGAAGCTCTGCAAGATGCTAATTGGATTACAACAATGCAAGAGGAAATTAATGAATTTGAAAGAAACAAAACTGACTAGTGAGGGCATTATTTCAAGGAATAAAGCAAGACTGGTTGAAAAGGGTTACTCACAACAAGAAGGAATTGATTATGATCAGACATTTACTCCAGTTGCAAGGCTTGAGGCAATTAGAATCCTTCTTGCCTATGCTTCTCACAAGAAGTTTAAGGTGTTCCAAATAGATGTGAAGAGTGCATTCTTAAATGGAGAACTCGAAGAGGATGTTTATTTTGAACAGCCTCCAGGGTTCATTGATCAAAAGTATCCAGATCATGTTTAATTACTAGATAAAGCACTCTATAGACTGAAGCAAGCCCCAATGGCCTGGTATGAAACACTTGTTCTATTTCTGCTAGAGAGTGGTTTCGTAAGAGGTATAATTGATAAAACTCTCTTTTATATACCATGGTAAGGACTTGTTATTAGTACAAGTATATGTTGATGACATCAATTTTTGGATCTACTAATGATAAACTCTGTGAGAGATTAGCAAAGCTAATGTAGTCCAGGTATCAAATGAGTATGATGGGAGAGATGAGTTACTTTCCGGGTTACAAGTTAAACAGCCTGATGGAGGAATCTTTATAAATCAATCCAAATGCACCAAGAATCTACTCAAAAGATTTGGAATGCAAGACTGCTCAACTGCATTAACTCCCATGGCCACTACAACCAAGTTAGATTTAAATACTGTATCTTTAGTAGATATAACTAACTACAGAGGTATGATTGGCTCACTCCTATATATGACTGCTAGTAGACCTGATATCATGTATAATATTTGTCTCTGTGCAAGGTTCAAAACTGATCCTAGAGAACCTTATCTATTAGCTGTGAAAAGAATTTTTAAGTATCTCAAAGGCACCATGAATCTGGGATTATAGTATCCCGGAGATTCATACTTTAAGCTAATTGGATATTCAGATGGTGATTTTGCAGGATACAAAATAGACAAATGAAGCACTACTGGAAGCTGCCAATTCCTTGGTGGCAGATTGGTTTCTTGGTATAGTAAGAAACAAAATCAATTTCCACATCAACTGTAGAAGTAAAATACATTACTGCAGAAAGCTGTTGTGCTCAGATTCTTTGGATGAAGAATTAGCTGCTGGATTATGGGTTAGACTATTCTTCTATTCCTATATATTGTGATTATCAAAGTGCTATTGCAATGACATGAAATTCAGTGCAATATTCAATGACTAAGCACGTCAGCATCAGGTACCATTTCATAAGGGAACATGTGGAAGCTGGTACAGTGGAATTGGTCTTTGTTTCAATAGATCAACAAGTAGCAGATATATTCACCAAGCCTCTTTGTGAAGATACTTTACAAGATTGGTGAATGAATTGGGAATTTTATCTGGACAATTCTCAAACTCTGATAATTAAGACTGCTAATATTTTGGAAGCATGGTATCTTATTATTTGTCAATACTTGTTAAATACTGATTTTTGTGCTAAATGTTGATGCCATGATAATATGCAAATTGTGCTAAATGATCTTATGTTAAAATTGCATGTTGAACTACTGATTATGCGTACATGCTCTATTATTAGTTAAACTTGCTTTGACTAATAAGTTTTGTCAATAGTTGATAAATACTGATATTGGTCAACCCAGTTTTGACTAATAAATCCTGATAGTCGTAATTAAAATACTGATAATAGTCAAACCATGATTGACTGTTATACTTCATTGATTATTTTGAATTTATTCGAAATAAATTGTTACACAGTATTTTTAATTAATCAGTGAGTTAGTGGAATATCTTTTAACTGCTTAAATGTGTTAGCTACTCATGCAGGTATCTAGTAATACTTGAGAACTTACATTAGTAATAGGAATCTAAAGAGAGAGATTACTTTTTGTTTTCCTAGATACGCGTAATCGTGTATTTGCATTATGGTTAATTATTACATGGTTATCAAAGAGTCCTTTCAGTTTTTAAACCTTTCTGCTATAAATACAACCCTTCACTCTTAAAACTTCTCACTGTCTTTTCACTTCAAATCACTCAACAAAAATGGTTCAACCCTAGTTTTACACACAAACGGTGGATATTATCTACCGATATTTAATCCTTGTGATGAAAAGATGTACTTTGATCCATATGGACTTAAGGTTCGTATTTGTGGTGAAGTTTATTACCCAACTGAAGTTCTAAATTCAGTCTATGATCATCTCTCTTGGGATGATTAGTTGGAACTACATTTCTTCACTGGAGAAGTTCTTCTTAAAGAAGAACTCCGTGCTAAACTGGCAGAACGTGCTCGTCAAGAAGATCTTGAGCTGCAAGAGAATATCATCTCTCTCGTAGGCATAATGAATAGAATTTATCACCACCGAGCCATGAAGAAGCAAGAAGCTCTGAAGAAGTTGAAGATTGGATAGTTTCTAGGAATAGTTTCTAGCTTGTGTTAGGACTATCTTATGATTCCGCTTTCTATTCATCTTCTTCATAATTAATGAAAATCTTTAAGCTTCTTTGATTCTTTGAATGACTATTTGTGTACTATCTTGTGTGTGCTTGAATGTTTTTAACTGTTGATATCCAAATCAGTAATGCGTGCTTAACTTCAGATGTTTAAATTTTTTTAATAGTGCATGTGAATAAACTAATCTTTGTTTAAGTTCATGTGATCACTTCAGTACAGATTGAGCACACTACAGGAGGTAACTATTGTTAAAGAAGAAATTTATGAAAGATTTAATTCTTAGTCAATAAGGATTATTTTCTTTGAGTATTGCATTCTATCCAAATTCTTTGAAACTTTCTTTTTCTCATCAAGAAAGTTGTTCACACTCATTTCTTAATATTTCACATTTCACATCTTATATCTTAAATTTCTTCTCATAATTGAAACACTTGAATCCTTTTCTCAAATGTTGCCAAAAATCAAGTGACATAATTCTTGAATTGTGCTCACCACTTAAAAACAACTTTTAGTTGGTTAGAGACTACTTGTTGAGGTAGATCTTAATGATACTAACAGAGAAACAGAGGTTTCATTAGTTTTTACTGAAGACTGTGATAGCTTTCAATAAACACATTCAAGTGTTAGTTCTTTGCAAGAAGAACAAGGTTTGGGATCATGATACATGAGCTAACCTAATCAAATCCTCTCCAATTCAAATGGAGGTTCTCATTATTGATGAACAACAACTATCATAACCATAGTATCAACTATGAGATTAATTGTGTATTCACAAGGTATGAATATTGTTACTACTTTATCAGAATTTATTCTAAATATTGATTCAGTCTTTTCAACATTTATTTATTTTCAAGATATAAATCATGTTGGTATGATTACTTCTAGACCTTATTTAAGGACTACCTCTAGTTGTATGACCACATATCACCCTTCTTTAGCCATCTCTTATTTCTGTAGCACAATCTTTCTGAGCCTTTTTGTGTTAGATGTGTGAAAAGATTGAGAGAAAAACATAATTTAAGAGAGGCAGGATTCTTCCTGGCAAAAGGAGAGGTAGATGAGAGATAAGATTTAGTAATCCTTGTGAGGAAGCTATGACTATTAAAAGTCATGAGATGTGTGGTGTTAGGAGTAGTGAGACTACTTTAAAAGAATAGAGAGATTAAGTTTTAACTACTATATGTTTGCAGGTGCTCAGAGTACTAAAGAAACTGATGTTGAACAATAATCTGTTAAATCTCAAGAAAACTATGATGTACCAAGGACTATTAATCTCCTTGCGGGTCTAAGTACTGATACTTTTTTGCAGTCCATACATTCTACTATTCCACCATATAAGACAATCCTTGTTTTTGTTGGAAAATAATCCATTTACTCTACTTTACCATCACCTGAGAAAATCTCTGTTGTTGCTGAAGATGTAGTAACAAAATAGTCCATTCATAAAGTTTCGTCCATTTCAGAATCACTACAGGATGTTATAGGAACTGAGGTTCTGGTAGTTAATCTTGAAGCTCCAATTCATTTATCTACAATACTTAAAAATATGGAGTAAACTGCTGAAGGTTTGGAAGGTTCTGAAGATACTGGATCATATACAACACCAATTTCTAATTCTATTCTACATGCTGAATCTGGTGATGAAGTTCAGCAATTAGTGCAAAATCCAGTTGCTGTTGAAGAATCTAATGATGGTTAAGAAGCTAACAATTTCTAATGCTATTATAGATCCTAAGGATGATCTTTTCTTCCCTGAAGATATGCCTATGCATATGAGACAACAGAAAATAAAAGAGTTAGATGCTAAGAAGAAGCATGATTATCTTGATAATCTCTGGAATGCTCATTGGAAAGATGATACATATCCTATTTCCAGAACACAAGTTGTTGCACATCTGGAAACAACGGAAGAAGATTACAAAAACCTGATAAGCTTAATCATCTGAAAGTATTAACTTTAGTTGTCATATCCTTACACACAACTCAAGAAACAACTACTACTCAAATCAATCAGATCAAATAATCAATGATTGCTTCAAAGCTGACTACTCATCAAGAAATTCAGAATTAAATTGCACCAATAGTTGCCAGACAAACTACAATTGAAGCCAATCAAGCTAGATTGGAAGCTAAACAAGTTCAAATTTATGATCAACTTACAAAAATACAGAATTCAATGAAGCTAATTCTTTCTCTACTGCTTGGTGATGATTCCAAAAAGGGGGAGAAAATTGTCAAATCTAAATGCAAACATAAGACATTGACAAATACGGATGATGAAAATCCTGATGGAGGTAATTGAAAGAGATATGTCCTAAGTCCAATCATGTATGAGGATTTAGAAATAACTTTTATGTAATCTGTTTTGATTTCATTGATATTAATAAAAGACTTGTTTTGTTATTATTGCGGGCTCTATCTATTTTAAGTATTTAAATAAGATATACCACAGTTTAGAGTAAAGCTTTTTATGGATTGTAATGAGATCATAATAATGATACCTAAAAGATGATAACTCTAAACTTAAATAGTTCCTGGTCGTAGGATTACTAACTGGTAAATAATAATCCGTAAAGATCGGTACATACTATGCTTACTTCATTATTAAGGCTGTCTGTTCTCATAGACATCTGTGTGGTGACACTAAAGCTAGTATATAGGTGCTTATTATAGAATAAGTTCACTGAACATGACTCACACAGATGAACAACTGATGGAGTTCACTCACGTGTCAGTAGTTGTTCACATAGTGATAGTTGTACAAGTATCCTTAGACTTGAGGTCATCATAGTCATCTTGTGTACACTGAACTATACTTTGGTTTAGTTCTTAGTCTCAAGGGACAATTATAAGGGCTCTACTGGGTATAGAAATTTGTACACGAAGATAGTGTATGATCAATAAAGGATCTACCCATTCCAGTGAAGGAAGAGAATGTTCAATGCTGATCCACTTATGCTAGTTCAGGAATCTCTGGCCAGAGTGAATGAAATTAGAAAGGAGTTTCTAATTTACATTAAATAGAACTAAGCATAGTGAATGGGAAAGCAAATGATTAAATAAGATAGGCTTGACACAAGTTCCATGCCTTATATTTAATCGTGACATTACAGGGTGGAAGGAATTGATTGTACGGTAACTACTCACTGAATGGGTTCTTGGTATTCTAAGCAGTGAATTCGTGTTATCCGGATAGTCGCGATATGCTGAGAAGTATCCCTCACGATGTAGAATAAATATGATTAATTAATTAATCATATTTTATGAATTAAAGAATTTATATAAATAATGATAAAATAGTTTTATTATAATTTATTTCTACTATTGGCTTAATATTGAACCTACAGGGTCACACCATAAAAGAGAATGATTTAATGATGGAGGAATTAATTAATAATGGTTGGTAATTATTTATTTGTGAAATAAATAATTAATTAGCAAATTTAATAATTAATTAAATGAGATTTAACTAATTATAAATTAATTAAGAAAAGTTCTTAATATTATTAATTAAGAATTTAATTTTGGAAATTAAATCAAGTGAGAGAATTATTTCTAAAGTGTTTAGAAAAAGGATTAATAATTAAAAGGTGTTTTAATTATTAGTTAATAGGTTAATAAGAATAAAGGGTTAATAATAATAATATTTTATGGGAAAATTTTCAGCTGAAAATTTTGCCTATAAATATACTATTATAAACCCTTATTTTGTCGTAACCTAAAAAAATTTCAAAACCCTAATTCTCTCCACCTCCTCCTCCTCCATTACATCGATTTCTTGGTGGATACCGATGGATTGCTTCACACTTGAGGAGCAGCTGCTAGGGACCTCCGCTCGTGGTTCTTGGATCGCTTTTAAAGGTTAGAAATGATCCCTCGATTTAATTTACGATCTATATGCATATTATATGGATTTTATATCATGAAGATTATTTTACCATGCTTTCGTGATAGATAAAATCCTGCAATGGTATCAGAGCATAGGTTGTATGCATATAGATCTGTGATAAAAATTTCAGAATTTTATGTGCTTGTATGAATTAATTATGATTTTTACAAGTTATATCATGGATTAATTATGACGGATTAGAAATTGTTTCTCAGAATTATTTTGACTGTAGATCTGGGTTCTACAAGTGTTGTAGATCGTCTGGGTATTTTTTTCATAATTTTATGATGAAGGGATTAATTATTATGATTTTTTGAAGTTGTTTTAATTAAATTCGTAATTAAATATACATATATATTTAATCGGTTAGTATATATTTATATTACTCACCTGCTGCAAATTAAAGAATAGTTTTGCTGTACTTGTACTGAGATTGATGGTTGCACGGAGTTCGGTGCAAAGTACGGCGGCGGCGGCAGCTCAAAAAAAAAATATTTTACCATCTGCTGTGCTTAGCGCGTGAAGCGCAGTTGCTGGGGAAGGGGGTTGCGCATTCTGTGAATGCGTTACACTGTGTCGCGCATTTACGGAATGCGTTACACGCATTAAAGGCTCAAATATGTTGTAACGCATTACCGGAATGCGTTACAGCCCTTATAACGCGTTCCTGTAATGCGTTACATCCCGACCGTCCAAATTAAATTTGATTTTCTGGGAGTTTCGTAACTCCGTTTTGGGCGTGCAATATATCGTTTGTAATAATCCCAAAAAAAAATTTGAACTTTTTGTAACCCTTATGAATAGTGAATTTGCTGATTATGCTGAAAAAGAAAACTTTTCATGCCACACTATGTAGGGGTTCTTTTATTGATATTCTAAGATCTTATTAGTACTCTATATGGTATATAAGTGTATGTAAAGATCGTCAGAATCCAAATTCGAACACTTTGATTTTTCCCGAAAACCCACCAGATACAGAAAGAATTGAGTATAAGGTAACATGATTAAAAGGATTTTAATTCAAGGATTATAAGAGAGGATCATAAAAGGAATATAAAATATTGAGAAATGTTTAAGGGAACCTAAGTAATTAGATCCCGGGTATGATCCCTCAAACGATAAACGAGAACGAAAGTTAAGCGAACCGTATAACAGATAAGCGATCATTAGCCAAGTAATTAGGGGTTAATCAAAGAGGTTAGTGGGTGATGATGTCATCATACCAATAAGAAGAAAACAAGTGTAAGAAGATGACATAAGAAAGATGACATAGGCATGGTGACATAAGCATGACAAATAGAAAGGTTAGTTGGTTGATTGTGAGCCATGTAATTTTTACCATGGTAAATTTAATTAGCAAACAAGAGAAGCAACCAAGCCAAAAGAAATTATAACACAAAAATTGAGAAGTTGACTTTATTTTTCCACAAGAAGCTCTCGGCCAAAACCAGAGCAGCAACTTCAAACTACCATATCTCCTTCAATACTCACTCAAATAGTATGTTCTATAGCTATTTGGAAAGGTATTGAGATGGCCTACAACTCTTGTTCACAAGTCTCATCCAAATAAGCATGGTAAGACCCTCGTTTTGACAGTTCTTTCAATCTGACTTTTAGAAACTTCAAAACCTAACTTTGTATTCTTGATTTCTTTGGAAAGATCAAGCTTGTAGGAGGCTCCCTATGACTTCCTAGCTACTCTAATCACTCCAAGGAAGGTATAACACCTCCAAACCCTAACTTTACTTTGAGTATTACGATGTTTTTGATGGTTATAATAAATGAGAAGCATGATGCTTGTGTGTTTAGAGTTTGGATTGGATTTGTAGTGATTTGGATGTTGAAATCTTGTTTATAGTTAATGAAACTTAAGTATAGCTAGTAGTTCATGTGTGGGGTTGTATAAATTGGAAAATCTTGAGATTTGGGGACTGATGTAGTAAGGTTTGGATGAGGGTTGGTTGTATTGTTGGTTGTGAGTTGGATGGTGGTTGTTTGGAGTGGTTTAAAACTTGGTAATCGCGTAAACATAGCCGTCGTAATGCCCAATTTCATACAACTGCTTGTACTTAGTGTTCGGGACAGAGAGCTAACTATTGAATCTGTCACTTTTCATGTTTAGTTAGATTATTTCGTAAGCTTCGTTTTGATATGTGGTTCGCTTGAATCCGATGTACGGTTTAGGAGAAACGGCCGTTTTAAGTAACGACATTTCACGAACGAACCATTACCCCATGCCTTACTTTGAAACCTTGGTTAAGGCCCTTAAATGACTAATTTGAGTATGAAACAATTATGTAAATTGGATTAGGCAGTTGGTAGAGTACTCGCGAAAGAATCGCCTTAAAATTCATAACGGTTAATTTATTAAAAATGGTGGAGCCGAGGGTACTCGAGCGACTTATGTAAATCGCTAAGCGCAAAAGCGAACGGTAGGTTCTAAGTGGTTAAAAACTAGTTTCTTAAGCGACCGTGGTCTAATTCCAGATTATGTTATTGTTCATAGGTTACCGGACCCAGTCTAAGCTTAAGTCTATTCCGGGAACACTCAGGCAAGTTTTCTACCCGTTATACTGTTGTGGTAATGTATATATGTATATGCATTATCTTGTGATACATGCATGATTGTTATTAGCAAATCTTACGATATATTGGAGCATGCTGATATGGTTTATATGCATGCCTGTTTCATAATATTGATATCTAACTGTTGATTCAAATTCTTATAAGTTGCATAATACCTATGCTAGATATAAGCAATAGTTGCGTATACCCTTATTGTAGGGGACCCAAAGGTGACCATTTTCTAAACCGGAAGTCGATGTTCCTGAGTATATTACATATATATATATATATTTATATATATAGATATTGTTTTCAAAACTATTAATCGAATAAGGTTTATTCGATAACTTTATTTTAATTGATGAATATTAGTTTGAATATTCATTCGAGGACTTATGGCTCCCTTTGTTTTATTTAATGAATATTATTTTGAATATTCATTCGAGGAATTATGACTCTGCTTATTTTATTAAATAGTATTCTTTATTTTATTAAAGAATAATGTTTTGATAATCAAACTTATTTTCGATTATTCAAATAAAGATCGTACTTTCGTATAAGTATTTCTTTGGTTATTTATTATTCATTTCAAGTATGAGTTTTAAAACTTCTACTTCAATTATTTTTATAAAAATTATCCTTATGGGAATATTATTTAAATAATAATATTCAGATATTTTCAAATATATCGGGACTGATTTATTTCATTAAATCATCATTACTCCAAACAATCTTAAAAATGTTTTCGAGTCTTCAAAATGATTTTTAAAGGTTAGAGCGGATCCCAAAACTCGTTTTCAAATTTAAGATCTTCCTTTTTGAAGGGGACTTGAATACTCGCTCAAAAATCTAAAGGATCCGGCTATGTGGTGTATTTTATATTCGCAACGAGGTTGCTGTTTTGATAAATGAATTGATTACTTACCCAACGTTCGGGAAGTAAGTCCATCTATTTGAGTCGGCATAAGCAACATAGGCTCAGTGGGCGTCCATGAAAGTGTAAGTGGCTCAGTGGGAGTCCATCAAATGCGTAAGTGGCTGAGTGGCAGTCCAACATAAGGTCCTATTGCGGGCAGGGTGATGACCAATGGGGAATTCGTCCATCTACTAGTAGAAAAGGTTACTTATTGGTATCTTTGCCTGATCAGCAAGATATTAGGTTTATGCCAAGGTTTTCTCTTTTCCAAATTCATTGGATATTGCAACTCTGTTTATAATTTTCATAACAGAGGTTTTCAAGGAGTGTATGAAATGTATATATATATAGGTATATATATATCGGGATTTAATGAAGTATCTCGTAACTTCATTTCTTTCAAATGATATTTCAAAGATTGAATCTATTCAAGTCTTATCTTGTAGTCTCATCAGTGTGATGAACTTTTGAAACTAATTATAACTTGAACGGTGGTAGTTCAAGCAGTATTCTGAAAAGATATAAGTATCTTGGAGTATCTTGTAACTTCATCTTTTCAACTTATATCTAGTTAATGATTATCATATGAATAACAAAGGTTTTCAGAAAAACGTTGAGACAAGGTTAGATATATGAGATCACCTTGCAACGATATTTTTATACAATTATAAACTGGAACTCTGTGTATATTATACATGTCAGAGGATTTCTAGGATTGTGAAAAGTATATAGGTATATATTGTTGGATTTTAATCGCAGCGGGGTCATGGCAAAACACTTTTACATATACAAAGTCCAAATAAAAGCATATAAATCGTGAATAAAAATTCGAGGGATCGAATCTAACCTTTAAAAATAATTCGAAGACAATGATCAGAGATCCTTAGCAGTTGCTCCTCAAGTGTGAAGCACTCCACCGGTATCCACCAAGAAAATGATGTTAAGGAGGAGGAAGGAGGTGGAGAGAATTGGGTTTTCCAAACTTTTTGGGTTTTCGGGTTTGATGTGGGTTAGAATAAAATAGGGTCCATAATAGTGTATTTATAGGCAAAATTTTCAGCTGAAATTTTCCCATAAATATTATTATTATTATTATCCCATTTATTATTCTCATTAATAATTAAAACACCTTTTAATCATTAATCCGTTTTCTAAACACTTTAGAAATAATTCACTCTCTTGATTTAATTTCCAAAAATTAAATCCTTTAATTAATAATATTAAGAACTTTTCTTAATTAATTTATAATCAACTAAATCTCATTTAATCAATTATTAAATTTGCCAATTAATTATTTATTTCATAAATAAATAATTATTAGCCATTATTAATTAATTCCTCCACCATTAAATCATTCTCTTTTTATGGTGTGACCCTGTAGGTTCAATATTAAGCCGGTAGTAGAAATAAATAATAATAAAACTATTTTATCATTATTTATATAAATTCTCTAATTTATTAAATATGATTAATTAATTAATCATATTTATTCTACATCGTGAGTGATGCTTCTCAACATATCGCGACTATCCGGATAATATGAATTCACTGCTTAGAATACCAAGAACCTGTCAGTGAATAGTTACCGTACAATAAACTCCTTCTACCCTACAATATTCCGATTAAATACAAGGCATGGATCTCGTGTCAAGCCTATCTAATTTAATCACTTGCTTACCATTTACTATACTTAGTTCTATGCAAATTAGAAACTCCTTTCTAATTTCATTCACTCTGGCCAGAGATTCCTGAACTAGCATAAGTGGATCGGCCTTGAACATTCGCTTCCTTCACTGGAAGGGGTAGATCCTTTATTGATTATACACTATCTTCGTGTACAAATTCCTATACCCAGTAGAGCCCTAATAATTATCCCTGGAGACTAAGAACTAAACCAAAGCATAGTTCAGTGTACACAAGATGACTATGATGACCTCAAGTCTAAGGATACTTGTACAACTATCACTATGTGAACAACTGCTGACACGTGAGTGAACTCCATCAGTTGTTCAGCTGTGCGAGTCATGTTCAGTGAACTTATTCTATAATAAGCACCTACATACTAGCTATAGTGTCACCACACAAATGTCTATGAGAACAGACATCCTTCATAATGAAGCAAGCATAGTATGTACCGATCTTTACGGATTATTAATTACCAGTTAGTAATCCTATGACCAGGAACTATTTAAGTTTAGAGTTATCATCTTTTTAGGTCTCACTATTATGATCTCATCATAATCTATAAAAAGCTTTACTCTAAACTATGATATATCTTATTTAAACACTTAAATAGATAAATCCCGTAATAAAAACAAAACAAGTCTTTATTAATATCAATGAAATCAAAATAGATTACATAAAAGTTATTCCTAAATCCTAATACATGATTGGACTTAGGACATATTCCTTTCAATCTCCCACTTGTACTAAAGCCAATCACTCTGGTATCTAATACCCATCTTGTCTTTACGACGATCAAAGTGACTTTCATAAAGTAGCTTTGTGAGTGGGTCTGCTATGTTGTTATGTGTGTCAACTCTAATTTAATACAACACAAGAAATGTTATCGCGCTGCCACTAACCCTTTTGTAGACGCATGGTTCATCTACGTTTTTGATAAAATTAAACTCTTTGATTGTCTCATCAAAACGAATGTTCCATCTACGAGAAGCTTGCTTTAAACTACATATGGTTCGCAGTAGCTTACACACTAGGTTTTCATTTCTCTTGGAAAGAAAACCATCTGGCTATCTGCCAGATTTCATAGTCGTAGTAAGCAGCAATCGCAAGCAAAATCCGAACTGATTTTAACAGGGCTTTAGGTAAAAGGTTTCATCAAAGTCAATCCATTGCCTTTGTTTGAATCCTTTTGCCACAAGCCTGGCCTTATAGGTCTCCACCTGGCCATCTGCTATAATCTATATTTTGTATACCGTATACATAGATTCCATTCTGGATTTCATGGCACTATGCCATTTCTCTGAGTCAACACTACTCATAGCCTCATTATAGGTCACAGGGTCGTCATCATCAATGATCGACAACTCATTGTCATTCTCAATGACAAGGCCATAATACCTCTCAGGTTGGTGAGACACTCTCCCTGATCTATGAATGGGCTGTTCCACAAAAGGTTGTTCAGTCAGAACAGGTGTTTCCACTTGATCCGTAGTAGTTTGTGCTTCTTGAACTTCATCAAGTTCAATTTTGCTCCCACTGTTTCCTTCAAGGATAAACTCCTTTTCGAAGAAGGTAGCATGTCTGGATACAAACACCCGATGATCGGTGTAAAAGTAATACCCTAAAGTCTCTTTAGGATATCCCACAAAACTACATTTTACGGATCGATATTCCAGCTTATCTGGATCAACTTACTTGACATAAGCTGGACATCCCCAAATCTTAACGTGTTTAAGACTCGGTTTCCTTACTTTCCATATCTCATATGAAGTTTGAGGAACAGATTTGGAAGGCACCTTATTCAGTAAATATGCTGAGGTTTCCAATGCATAACCCCATAGGAATACTGGAAGATTTGTATAGCTCATCATGGACCGAACTATGCCTAACAAAGTTCGATTTCTCCTTTCAGATACTAATCTGGAGGAGTCCACTGGGAGACTATACCATTTACTTTGAGATAATCCAGAAACTCTCCGTTCAAGTATTCACCACCTCGATCTAATCGAAGAGTTATAATACTATGTTTGGTTGTTTCTTCACTTCATACTTATATTCTTTGAACTTTTCAATGGCCTCAGACTTATGTTTCATCAAACACATATCCGAATCCAGATCTATCATCTATGAAAGTAATGAAGTATGAAAATCCACCCATGGCTTGCGTAGACATTGGTCCACATACATCTGTGTGTACCATTCCTAGAAAATTTGCAGCCCTCTCTCCATGTCTACTAAATGGAGACTGCAGTGCCACTATAAAGTGAGATTTTCATCATCCCTTTTGTTTTATTAGTTTGTTCAATCTGAAGTAAATTATGTCACATTTATACAGACCATTATTTAAAGCACCACGTCCATAAAGAATATTATCTCTAAGAATAGAACATTCATTATTCTCAATAATAAATGAAAATCCAGCCAAGTCTAACATGGGAATAATATTCCTCACAATCGAGGGAACAAAATAACAATTATTTCAAACAATAGTCTTGCCCGTAGGCCTATGTAAATGAAATGATTCTACATCTACAGCAGCAACTCTTGCTCCATTTCCCATCAGTAGAACCACCTCCTCTTCCTCAAGAGTCCTACTTCTCCTTGGTCCCTGCAACAATTGCAGATATGAGAACCACAGGCGGTATCGAATACCCAAGTAGAAATTTGATTTAATGATATATTCACTTCTATCATGAACATACCTGAATCAGAAGCGGTAGTCTCACTACCCTTCTTCTTCTTCTTCAATTCTGCAAGGTAAACCTTGCAGTTACTCTTCCAGTGCCCCACCTTGTTACAGTGAAAGCAAACAATTTTGCTCTCGGGGTCTTCAGCTTTTGGTGGAACCGACGTTTTCTCACCTACTTTCTTCTTCTTGGAAGAGTTCCTCTTCCTTTTCTTAGGATTGGAACCTTCACCAATTAGAAGAACAGAACTCTTCTTAGGGGAAAAATTCGATTCCGCAGTCTTCAACATGTTGTGGAGTTCAGGCAGGCTGACATCCAACTTATTCATGTGAAACTTCACAACAAACTGCGAGAACGAACTCGGAAGCGATTGCAAGACCAAGTCTTGGCTCAGCTCCCCATCCATGGTAAAACCAAGTTGTCCAAGACGTTCAATCAAATTGATCATCTTAAGTACATGGTCATTCACAGATGATCCCTCAGACATCCTACAACCGAACAACTCCTTCGATATCTCATATCGAGCTGTCCTCCCCGCCACATCATACAACTCTTGTAGAAGCATGAGGATAGTGTGAGCATCCATATGCTCATGTTGCTTCTATAGCTCAATGTTCATGGAAGCTAGCATGATGTATTGAGCAACATTTGCATCATCTATCCACTTACGATACACAACATGTTCATCATTATGTATATCACTAGCAGGTTCAGTAGGCTTAGGTGAGTCAATCACGTATTCCAGCTTTTCAATCCTGAGAACAATTCTCAAGTTTCGAAGCCAGTCAGCATAATTAGGACCAGTCAATTTGTGAACATCTAGTATGCTCCTGAGTGATAGTGCAGAAGACATAACGTACAAAGTAAATCTGTAAATGATAAACACATAACAACACTTAGCAAATATTCGATTTCAATTTAAAACACTATATGAATCGGGTCTTTATTCATAAGTGGCTCCCACTAGTTTTCCTAACTTATTCAACCCTCTACGTGAAAAATTAAGCATTCATAATGCTAGTGGGAATAGGGATCCTACATTCCATTACACGACCCCGGCTGTAGCACGAACCGCCATGTAATGTTCAATAGGTAGACAACTCTTGTCAATTACATCTCATGTTATTCCCTAATCAAACTTTAGCCTCTTGAATAATTGAGTCTCGGCTGTAGCACGACAAACTCAATATTCTAAGTCAAGTCTAACCCAACATTCCGTACAGTTGAATCAGTCCCCAAAGGCCCACGGCTGTAGCACGTATCGACCTTTAGATTCTTATTCAATGTACACATCTCTATATAATAGACAAGTATTTCTTATTTCGAAATCAAAGCCCTCGGCTGTAGCACGAACCGACAATGATTCAAAAATAAGAACTACTTTTCTATCATGTTGGAAGGCTATGACCGACACAAGCCCGTTGTGTCATTGGCCAATTACTACTTGATATTATTTAATTTTAGAGGGATTATATTACGTTACAATCATAATTATATTATAAAGAGATTCTTCCTTTTAAATTAAATATTTCAAATCAATAATCAATAATCAGATGATTCCCAGATCGGGTGGAGCATTGTCAAGAGGCGTCACTTAATAACCCTTTCTTACAGATAGAAATCTGTTGTTGACAGAATCATCCTTTCTCTCATATCAAAAATTCATATTCAATTACGTGTTTCACAAACACAAGAATCTCATGATTGTATTCATAATATTGTTCTTAAGGTTATGAAATAATTTCACTATACTAGGTTGTCTAACAAACGCCTTATGTTCATTTAAGTTCACCTAAATCTATCATCGCATGATAAACTAAGCATATATCACATATATAAAAATGAATAAACATCAAGGTAGGCATTTTACATCATCTAGCATATTGGTCTAAGCATTATACATCTCTATGTATCACATGAAGCATTTAAAAGCAACTAAAACAGTTAAAAAATAGCTTTAAAACACTTCATGGAAATATAAACAGTTCAAAACTTTTATATAAACTAAAATTGATCACTCCATTAGATCCGTCTCGCAAAAACGAATCCAACGGTATATTGCACGCCCAAAACGGAGTTACGAAACTCCCAGAAAATCAATTTTAAAATTAACAGACGGGCTGTAACGCATTACAGGAACGCGTTACAAGCCCTGTAACGCATTCCGGTGATGCGTTACAACCGGTGTAACGCATTCCGTGAATGCGCAACATGTGTGTAACGCATTCCCGGAATGCGTTACACCCCTATTTTTTTTCTTTTGCAGCAGCCGCCGTTTCTCGATTTCCGCGCCTAACACAGACAGCCGTACCTGTTCTTTTTCTTTCTCCGTGCAATCAGAAACAACGGCAGAGCAGATAGCCAACAGAATATATATACAAATATATATATATATATACTATATATACATATATTTACTTATTTAATTACGAATTTAATTGCTAGAACTTCAAAAATTCATAATAAAAAATCTATACATCATAAAATTATGAAAAAAATACCCAGACGATCTACAACACTTGTAGAACCCAGATCAACATTCAAAATTATTCTGAGAAACGATTTCTCACCAGAAAAAATTAATCCATAAAATAACTTGTAAAAATCATAATTAATTCATACAAGCACATAAAATTCTGAAATTTTTACCACAGATCTATATGCATACAACCTATGCTCTGATGCCAATGTTGTATTTTTAACGCATCGGGATCATGGCAAAACACTTTTACACATACAAAATCCAAATAAAAGCATATAAATCGTGAATAAAAATTCGAGGGATCGAATCTAACCTTTAAAAATAATTCGGAGACAACGATCAGAGATCCTTAGCAGTTGCTCCTCAAGTGTGAAGCACTCCACCGGTATCCACCAAGAAAACGATGTTAAGGAGGAGGAATGAGGTGGAGAGAATTGGGTTTTTCCAAAATTTTTGGGTTTTCGGGTTTGATGTGGGTTAGAATAAAATAGGGTCTATAATAGTGTATTTATAGGCAAAATTTTCAGCTGAAATTTTCCCATAAATATTATTATTATTATCCCATTTATTATTCTCATTAATAATTAAAACATCTTTTAATCATTAATCCTTTTTCTAAACACTTTAGAAATAATTCTCTCTCTTGATTTAATTTCCAAAAATTAAATCTTTTAATTAATAATATTAAGAACTTTTCTTAATTAATTTATAATCAATTAAATCTCATTTAATCAATTATTAAATTTGCCAATTAATTATTTATTTCATAAATAAATAATTATTAGCCATTATTAATTAATTCCTCCACCATTAAATCATTCTCTTTTTATGGTGTGACCCTGTAGGTTCAATATTAAGCCGGTAGTAGAAATAAATAATAATAAAACTATTTTATCATTATTTATATAAATTCTCTAATTTATTAAATATGATTAATTAATTAATCCCATTTATTCTACATCGTGAGTGATGCTTCTCAACATATCGCGACTATCCGGATAATATGAATTTACTGCTTAGAATACCAAGAACCTGTCAATGAATAGTTACCGTACAATAAACTCCTTCTACCCTACAATGTTCCGATTAAATACAAGGCATGGATCTCGTGTCAAGCCTATCTAATTTAATCACTTGCTTACCATTTACTATGCTTAGTTCTATGCAAATTAGAAACTCCTTTCTAATTTCATTCACTCTGGCCAGAGATTCCTGAACTAGCATAAGTGGATCAGCCTTGAACATTCGCTTCCTTCACTGGAAGGGGTAGATCCTTTATTGATCATACACTATCTTCGTGTACAAATTCCTATACCCAGAAGAGCCCTAATAATTGTCCCTGGAGACTAAGAACTAAACCAAAGCATAGTTCAGTGTACACAAGATGACTATGATGACCTCAAGTCTAAGGATACTTGTACAACTATCACTATGTGAACAACTGCTGACACGTGAGTGAACTCCATCAGTTGTTCAGCTGTGCGAGTCATGTTCAGTGAACTTATTCTATAATAAGCACCTACATACTAGCTATAGTGTCACCACACAAATGTCTATGAGAACAGACATCCTTCATAATGAAGCAAGCATAGTATGTACCAATCTTTACGGATTATTAATTACCAGTTAGTAATCCTATGACCAGGAACTATTTAAGTTTAGAGTTATCATCTTTTTAGGTCTCACTATTATGATCTCATCATAATCCATAAAAAGCTTTACTCTAAACTATGGTATATCTTATTTAAACACTTAAATAGATAAAGCCCGTAATAAAAACAAAACAAGTCTTTATTAATATCAATGAAATCAAAACAGATTATATAAAAGTTATTCCTAAATCCTAATACATGATTGGACTTAGGACATATTCCTTTCATATATATACTGAATATTTTGCGACTTGGTCACGTTAAGATATTAACTTGGTTCATTTCTTCTTGACCAAGGTTTTCATGAGTACTATGAGAATGCTCATATATTGTAAATTATTATACATATTATTTCGGTGGGCTTGTTGCTCACCCTTGTTTTCTTCTTTCATCACACAACAACAGATAAACAAGATGAACAGGACCAAACTCCCAATTCATGAGCGGTTAGGAAACGTTCTGCAGTTTCCTGTAGGCGTTGATGCCTTTGTAGCTGAGGTAGGAGCTACCAATAGGCTAGACTTTCAACTTTTGTTGTGCCAGACTTATGTATAATTATGAATTGTAATAATGGCAAGGAATATGTAAATTTATTCAGAAACCTTTTGAGGTGTAATGGCTTATAATTGTGGAATAAAATGACTTGTGTTATTTTTGGTACTCATCTCTAAGACTATAACTTGTGGTGTGTATGTATATTGTGGCGTCACAGTACGCAGTAGTTGGTTGTTATTAAAATTAAGTGTTATTAAGGGAAATTGATCTCGTGACAACCCGGATCCCTGACCCCGAATTTGGGGGTGTTACAGAAATGGTATCAGAGCCAAGCGTTATAAACCTCAGAGATGATGTGACGTTAAAATAATAAGTTCACTAAGATAATAAGAACTCTTTCCAAGTTCATAGTCAGACTACCTAACGTAGTACTGACAGTTAAAACCCTTATGGGAACCCTTATAAATATCGTGATAGAAGCATAGCTCGTTATCGTATATGGTAGCGGGACTCCGAACCCTGAGGTTGAGGACCAACAATGCGATAATGTTTTATTAGTTATTGGAGATCATATTGTGGATCCAATAGAGCGTCCTAACGCAGGACTGGCTGATGTTTATATTGAGGATGTAGAGGTTGAGGATGTTGTCCTAGAAGGGATTATTGCTGTGAAGGATTCCGTGGAGGATCCTGACAAAAATGAATAAAGGATCACTGAGGAATTGATGACCATGGTTAGGGCGACTACCGGAGGTAGGATTGGCCGGTCACTACCGGAGGTTCGTTAAAGTTTATAAAGATAGTAGCCCCTTTAACGCGGCTTACTCATAAGACTGAGAAGTTCGAATGGACAGAGAAATGCGAGAACAGCTTTTAAGAACTAAAGAAAAGGTTGGTGACGACCCCTATGTTGGCGTTGCCGGATGGAAAAAGGAGATTTCGTGATGTGTAGTGACGCTTCACATAAGGAATTAGGGTGCTTCTTATACAGCACAGCAAGGTAATCGCGTATGCGTCAAGACAATTAAGGGAATATAAATTTCGATATCCCCACCCATGAGCTTGGGCTCGTGGTAATAGTTTTGCCCTAAAGATTGGAGGCACTACTTGTATGGAGAAAAGTTCGAGATTTACATAAACCATAAGTTCTCTAGTACATTTTCACGCACAAAGAGCTCAACATGCGCCAGAGGAGGTGGTTAGAGCTAATCAAGGATTACAATTATGAGATTCTTTATCATCCAGGGAAAGCCAAAATGGTGGCTAATGCCCTTAGTATAAAAGGGAGACTCAAGATGAAAATGTCTTTGGGAGAGTTGATAAGAGATTTTGAGAAAATGGAAATAGAAGTCAAGGTGACCGGAGCCGATACCGAAAAGCTGTTTGAGATTGTAATACAGCCCGAATTATTGGAGAAGATCATATTGTGCCAAGAAAAAAAGTGATGAATAGAGGCAGAAAACCAATGACCGGAGAAGAGATTAATACCTAGAAAGATGATGAGGGAATAATGAGGTATCCCTACAGAATTTGGGTTCCAAATGTTCAAGAGCTTAAGGACTGGATCTTAGATGAAAGTCATAGTTCGAGGAATAAGATTTAGGGAAAACCCTGAATGTGATAGTCAGGGAGGACACCATCAAGGTAGAAGGAACCCATAACATAATGAAGTGGAAAATGAGGATTTAAAATATGTAGGATGACCCCGATTATGGGGAGGATGAGAAAATATTTCATACTGAGAAACAGAAGTTGAGCAAGATAGGGAGAACCAGGACGACACTCCTATGGGGCAATTCATGGACCTGCCTAAACAAAACTTATACTTTTATTCCCAACCACTGTGGCGCCCTCCAAACCCGGGTCAGAAGTTTGGGGTCCACACACACACCTTAATTATAACCTGCTTATAACAATAATAAAGATAATAATAATATATGCAGTGACCCTACTTACCAACCACCACGGACCGCAACAGGTTAAAGTATGCACACAAGCCAAACACACTAATATATTATAAACCGTTCAAATCCCAACTATTTCAAACTCAAACTGAGTATTAAACATTATTACAAACTTTTACAAACTTAAATTATCCCAAAAGAAGCCTACTAGCTCAGCTTTCTCAACCTGAACCCCTAGCTCTCGCGCTGGACTGGGGATCCTCGCTACCAACTGGTTCCTTTTTTAACTGGAAAGAATATAAACAACATCGCACAAATGAGCTAACTAGCTCAGCAAGTCACAATGACAAAACTGAGAATAATGATCATCAGGTGAATATGATTATGATATCAGGTGAACATTGGATTATGATTTAGAATTAGATATTATACTTTTGATTTAAAAACCAAGGTTAGGCTGCTGATTAGTCACGCACTAACCCCGAGCAAGGCACACAACATTGCTCTAACTACTGGATCCAAGGCACACATTGGCCTAACTTGACCATTATATGGTCTGACCACGAATCTGGTCCACAATTTTATAAAAACAATCCAATTCTAACATAATAACAGAATATGCAATAATAAACAATAACCGAAATTATTAACAACAATAAATGTTTAACAATGAAAGGGTTTCAATCCTTGTAAGGATCAATAAGGCAATTTAAAAGCTTGGATGCTGGGTAATGAAAGAATTGGATAACAAAGGAATCAACATTTCAAGGTTTCAAAGATTTGGGCTTTCAATGTATAGGATACAATGATTGAATGTACAAGTAATTCAGTTCAGTGATTGGGATTTTGTTTGCATGTATTTGTGGAGTAGTATCGTATACTTGATGTTCGTGTTTGGGTATACAACAATCAATGGTCTAGAAAGAATAAGGTTCATGGCTCAAGAACAATAACTGGAATCAGAGTTTAGGTTTCAGTGCTTCAAAGCACTTGCAATATCAACAAGACTATCACGTATTATAATATTTCGAGAAAGTTCGGAATACTTGCCTGATATTAGCTTACTACACTACACTCGCTTCCAATCACAAGCGTCTTACTCCTCAACTATCTGTTTCCTTTTCCCACGTCTTGCCTCTTCTGCTCACATATCATAAGCATCTATCAATAATTTACTCATAAAATTCTATTCAACACATACTTCTATCTACCCTTCGTTTTACCCAAATCCGATTAAAGGATTGAAACTTATGCAATAATCAAGTAAACACAGAATATATAGACCGATAGTCAATTAACAAGTCACATGTAGCATATAATAAATCACGTAATCAAAGATATATCATTTATAAAGAAGTCTCGGGTCATAAATATGCTTTCTGGTATTTAAAATGATTTTTAAAACATTTTTCGGAATTAAAACGGGTCGTTGGATCAATTTCGTGTTAATAAACAGGGTTCGGTTGGCCAATTCTGGCTCCGAAATAATTTTAGAATAATTATCGAGCTTTTGGAAATAATTTAGAATAATATTTTAAAGCTCGAAACTATTTTTCAGAATTTTTAAATCATTTTTAAATAATTAAATCTAATTAAATAATTAATTAAAATCAATTAATAATTAATTAAATCAATTAATCAATTAATTTTCGAATTAATTGACCAATTAATCAATTAGAAATTAACTGAAATTAATTAACTAATTAATTTAGATTTATTTGTGAATTAAAAATAATTTTCAGAATTAAAATAATAATTTTTAGAATTTTCAAAAATTAAAAACGAATTTTTATAATAAAAATAAATAGGAAATATGATTTTTAAACATTTTTAAAACAGAAATCCAACTTTTGCAAAGTCTGGAAACTACAGGGACCAAACTGCATCGTTTTCAAAACTATAGGTACTAAACTGTAATTTTCCAGGGGGTCGCCGGAAAATAGTCGGGGTTGGCCGGAGAATACGTTCCCGGCGTCCTCACCCCACCAACACCTCCAGATCACATCTACAGGTTACCAGGAACACAACCATGCAATCAAAACAACCTAACAATCCCTGAGTTGGCCGGAATTTGGCCATGAAATTTTCCAGTTTCCGGCGAACATCGGAAAACTTCAAAACACAACTCCTTTCCCTACAGACCTCGTTGGTTCATGAAACTTATACGACTAGATTGCAAATTTCACAGAGAACACAACCCACTATAACACAACATCAATCTATCACAGAATAAGAAACCCCCAAATTTCAATTAAGAACATTCATACGGGTTATAAACCCTAATTTTAAAATTCGAAAATCAAACTCAAATTTGAACATGTTATTGAACTCCAAATCAGACGTATGACATATGAAAATCATGAGGAAAACAAGCTCTACAACATGCAATCATCAAATCATACAAACAATCATCCAAAAAAAAATCATATTTTTAATAAAATAAATTCGAAAATAAATAATTTTTTTAAAAAATAACCTTGATTTCTGCAGGTGTATGGATTACAGAATCTGGTAGAGCTCTTCAAGACCTTCAGATTGATTACTCGAGCTTTCCAAACCGAATTCAATAACACCTCCAAATGCTTGTTTGATTCTTAGAACAGTTTTAGGAAATTAGGGTTTTTCTCTGAAAATTATATAATTATTTGTCTGCAAATGATTTTGATACGAAATAAAATACGGTAAAAGGCTATTTATAATTACGGAAAATTAGTATCCCGTTGGATCATTCCGGATATAAAACGGTACGTTTATTTGTAAAAACTGATCCAAACGGTATCGGTTTTCGGGATAATTATCCAAATCAGTACAATTTGTACTGCGGTCTTGGTCTCAGCACCTGGTTACACGTATTACGAAGTGATAATTGTGATAGTTTAATAAAAAGCTCCCGTTTATCGAAAATACGGGTTTTATTGATTTACCGAAACGAATATTGTATCGAAAATATTACGCCGGGACCCGCGCAGGACAAACCGTACGCCGGATCGAAAAAGTCGAAACATGGAAAATGCTCGGAATATTACAATTAGGTTAGGAAGGAGTTCTCGAAAGAGTTTCGGGTTCCAAAAACGTAACAACGGTTGACGTCGGTTGGTTCCCGTTTTTATAAAATAGATTTTAATTACCCGAAAAATGATTTTAGAAATTTCAGATGATTCTTATAAATCCATAAACCAACATAAAAGTAATTAGGAAGATATGACAATTATCTATATTTTATTTTGGACATATAAAAATTAAAATACTCAATTAATATTATTTTTGAATAACCAAGTACAGATAACACTTTAACAATTAACTCACAGAATAGATACTGAACACACATAATAATTATATAATAGCAAAAATAATTACACGAAATATCCCGGATATTACATCCTTCCCCCTTAAAAGGATTCTGTCCTCAGAATCTCCTAAGAAAACAAATGAGGGTACTTTTCTCTCATATCACTTTCTAACTCCCAGGTTGACTCTTCAACCTTTGGGTTTCTCCATAATACTCTTACTAACTTTACCACTTTATTTCTCAATACTTTCTCTCTCTCTTCTAGAACTTCTACCGGGCTCTCTATATATGACAAATCTGCTTGAAGCTCTATTGGCTCATATTCTATTACATGCCTGGAGTCTGGATTATATTTCTTAAGCATTGATATGTGAAAAATATTGTGAATGTGCTCCATGTGCGGAGGTAACGCCAATTCGTAAGCTACTTTGCCAATACGCTTTAGGATTTCAAAAGGTCCGACATATCTTGGGTTTAGCTTCCCTTTCTTCCCAAACCTCGTTAGTCCTTTCCACGGTGATACTTTCAATAATACCAAGCTTCTTTCTTCAAATTCCATGTCTTTTCTTGACTGGTCTGCATATTTCCTTTGACGATCTTGTGCGGCTATTAATCTTTCCTGGATAATTTCAACAACTTCCTTTGTCTGCTGTACCAATTCGGGTCCGAGTATTTTGCGTTCTCCTACTTCATCCCAATATACTGGAGATCTACATTTGCGTCCATAAAGGGCTTCATAAGGTGGCATCCCAATGCTGGCGTGATAACTGTTGTTATAAGCAAACTCTACCAGGGGTAAATGCTCATCCCAACTTCCTTTGAAATCAATAGCACAAACACGTAGCATGTCCTCGATTGTCTGGATCGTTCTTTCACTTTGGCCATCCATTTGGGGGTGATAGGCCGTACTCATATTCAATCTTGTTCCCAAACATTCTTGAAAACTCTTCCAGAATCTTGAATTAAACCTTGGATCTCTATCAGATACGATAGACACTGGAACTCCATGACGAACTACGATCTCTTTCAAGTACATATGAACTAACTTGTCGAGCGAAAATCTTTCATTTATAGGCAGAAAATGAGCTGACTTGGTAAGTCTATCTACTATAACCCAAATGGCATCATGATTAGCCCTTGTCCTAGGTAATCCAACTATGAAATCCATGGTAATATGTTCCCACTTCCACTCTGGAATCTCCAATGGCTGTAGCAATCCGCTTGGTCTCTGATGCTCTGCTTTAACTCTCTGACAGGTATAGCATTTGCTAACCCATTGCGCAATTTCCCTCTTCATATCTGGCCACCAATAATTCTTCTTTAAATCTCTGTACATTTTGGTACTCCCTGGATGGATGGAATATCTTGAACTATGTGCCTCTTGTAAAATTTCATTTTTCAGCTCCGTTACTGGTGGAATCCAAATTCTTGAAGAAAACCTAAGAATACCTTGAACATATTGTTGCGTGCATAATTCCTCACCTACCAAAGTATTTATATCTTGATCCATTACCTCTTTCTGGCATTTCTTTATTTTCTCCAATAACTCCGGTTGGAAAATCATACTGTACACTTTTGCTTCCTCAGGCTTGTAAATTATAATTTCTAATTCCAATTTTTGAAATTCTTTATATATCTCTTCAGGTACGGATAACACATTTAACCTTTCCTTCCGACTTAACGCATCTGCTACAACGTTCGCCTTACCGGGATGATAATTAATCGAGCAATCATAATCCTTGATCAATTCTAACCATCTCCTTTGTCTCATATTAAGTTCCTTCTGGGTAAATATATATTTCAAACTTTTGTGATCCGTGAAAATCTCACACTTTTCTCCATACAAATAATGTCTCCAAATCTTCAAAGCGAAAACTATAGCTGCTAACTCCAAATCATGAGTAGGGTAGTTCTGTTCGTGTGGTTTCAATTGCCTTGACGCATACGCAATCACCTTGTCGTGCTGTATAAGAACACATCCTAATCCTTTGTAAGAAGCATCGCTATAAATTACGAAATTCCCTTGATCGTCTGGAAGTGACAAAACAGGTGTCGTGATTAATCTCCACTTCAATTCCTGAAAACTTTCTTTGCACTTGTCATTCCACATAAACTTTTCATTCTTTCGTGTAAGCTTTGTCAATGGTGTTGCAATTCTTGAGAAATTCTGAACGAATCGTCGATAATATCCTGCCAATCCTAAGAAACTTCTTACCTCAGTGGGTGTTCTCGGTCTTTCCCAATTCGTAATTGCCTCGATCTTTGCCGGGTCTACTTTGATCCCTTCATTCCTGACTATGTGTCCTAAGAACTGAACTTCCTGTAGCCAAAACTCACACTTCGACAATTTAGCTGTAAGTCATATGTCATAGGCCTATTTGTATATTCGAGGATTCAACTCAACTCAAATAAGAATGTAATAAGTAAATAGTGGATCGACCGTCAGAGAGATCTCGCAAAGTAATATCTGTCAAAGGATTCAGAACAAGGTTCATCTATAGACTTGAAAAGTTAATTCACTGGAAGAAGTTCAAGAAGTTGATCATGCCTCAGTGATATAAATCAAGATCGTGGATTTAATCAAGTGACAGAGATCTCGTCAGAGTATCATTAATTACAAGGATTTAATCTGAAGAAAATCAAAGTGTCAAAGTCAAGATATGAAGAAACGTCACAGAAGTTAGTCACTCATGAACCAGACAGTACATCGAGTGTCAACGTTGAAGTGGTGGAATTGATTCATAATTTTCAGTGATTTTCAGAAGATTTGCAGAAGAATGGTTGCTGCTCAAGACTAGAATTATTCTCTATTAATTAATTAATTCATCTAATTTAATTAAGAAAATAAATTATATCTGCAAAGAATAATTTATTTATTAATTGAATTAATTGATTAATTAATTCTGAATTAATTTTAGGAATTTTCAGAAGTTTAATTGGATTAAATTCAAGCATTAAATCAGCAAGACAATTGAAAATGAACTAGCATGACAATCAGGATTGTCATACCGATTGTCATGCTAGGCCATATTCAATTGTCACACCGAAAGTTACTCTAGGAGGATGATTGTCTTGCTAGTTCATTCTGATTGTCATGCTAGTTCATTCAGATTGTCTTGCTAGTTCATTCAATTGTCTCACCGAAAGTCTTGCCAGCTATAGGATTGTCATGCCAAGTCAATTCTATTCGTTTGTTGATTTAAATAGAAGCAGAGAAGCAGCATATCATTTAATCATACACAGAAGTCAAGAAACAAGGCAGAAAAGAAAATCAAGAAGAAATATTTCATCTTTTCATCTGCATACTTCAAGATTAAATTTCTAGATTGTAAAGTTAAATCCAATCCACTAGAAATCTTTATCTTGCTCTTGTGTATCAATCTAGCGGATTAAAATCCCTAGAACTTAATCTCAAATCGCGTTTAACATTTGATTCTAATTATTGCAAAAATAGAAAAAGTTCATGTCGAATTTATTCTAGATTTGTGATAATTGATTTGAGATTAATACCTTGTAATCGATACAGTTGTTGTAACACCTTTCAAGTTTAATAATATTTTTATTTAACTTGAATTTTGTTTCACATTTTTTATTCCGCATTTAATTCGATTATTCGGTACTGTTTGTATTCAACCCCCCCTTCTACAAACACATTGGGACCTAACAATTGGTATCAGAGCCTTCTGATTAACGAACAAATCAAGATCCTAGACTTTTGTGATTTTTCAACTCCTTGAATTTTTATTTATTCAAAAATTCATAATGACTTCACATAAAGTTGGAACCGTTAAAATTCCACAATTTGATAAAGAGAATTATATCATGTGGAAGAAGAAGATGCTATTATTTTTACAAGTTGCAAATCCCAAATATTCAAACTTGTTAAAGAAGGGTATAAAAACTCCGATGGTTATTGAACCGGAGGTAATAATAGATGGTGTGGTTACTACTGAAGCTAGAACCTATCCAAAAGAGCCTGAAGATTTTAATCCTGCTGAGAAGGAAGAAGCCTCCTTGGATGCCAGCCTTCAATTAATATTAATTGATTCCCTTGATCCCTTGATGAACAGACATGTGATGAACTGTAAAAATTCCAAACACATGTGGGAAACTATTGAGGTGATTAATGAAGGCACAGAGGAAGTTAGGGAGAACAAGTTGGAAATCCTAACCTCTGAATATGAACATTTCAAATCAAATCCAGGAGAAGGAATTACTGAAGTGTTTGAGAGGTACAATGCGTTGATCAACAACCTGAACATCAATGGAAAGTATTATTCAATCAGGGAGGTCAACAAAAAGTTCCTTTTAACACTGCCAGCTCATCTTGAACATAGAATCACTGCCATTAGAGAAGCTAGAGATCTGAGTGAGATTTCTTTGGACAGGCTCTATGGAGTGTTAAAAACCTATGAGTTGGAGCAGATTCAACAGAAGGAAGTCTACGGGAAGGATAGAATGGTCAGCACATCTACTGCACTTGTAGCTGAAGGTCAACAACAACAACAATCTCAACAGTTAGAAAGAATGGTACAGTTTTCCAAGGGTGAGGAAAATGAGTTAGTAGCAGAATATGATCCTCCTACTACAAATCAATCAAGTGATGATTTTTATTCCTTGGAAGAGCTGGAGCAATTGGAAGATGAATCAATGGCCCAAATTGTCAAGAGATTCTCCCATGTCAGATTCAGGAGGAATCCCAAGCTTAAGTACAAGTCCAACTACAACAAATTCCAGAAAGGTGGATCTTCATCCTCTAACACCAGCAGTGGTGGGTACAAAACAGGGATGGTTGATCGAAGCACCATTAGATGCTATAACTGCAATGAGTTGGGACACTTTGCCACAGAATGTAGGAAGCCAAAGCAAGTAAGAAAGAACTCTGAAAGGGCTTATCTGGCAAAGGGAAGAAGCTGGGATGATACTGACAGTGAAGATGAAGATGAAGGAAATCTTGCTCTTATGGCTATTGATGGAAAAGCTTCATCGTCAAGAATAGAGGTAAAACTTTCTGATGCTGAAATGGTTTATCATCTAAGAGGTAACTTAGATTGTGCACGTCGTGATAATGAACTGTTAAGTTTACAGATCACAGACCTTGAGAAAGAGGTCAATGAATTAAGACTTGTGCACATTAATCAAGATAAATTAAAAGAACAGGTATCTTTTCTAGAGAATAGAGTTGACTGTTATAGAAAACTCGAAACTATTCTCAAAGACAAGATCACCGGTCTTGAGACTAAGGTTAGAGCCTACTTCAATTCTTGTTCGAAGGCTAAAGAGTTCTACAGTAAGCAAGCTGTTAATCAAACATCTGGAATAGGTTATGATTACAATGCTGCTATTGGAGAATTAGGCATAAACTCCCCTCCCCATGTCTGTGCTAAAGGGAGGGAAGTACCACATGTGCTTAAGGGTATTGATGAACCCCTCTATAAAGCATCAATTGCTGAACCATTTGATGCGACCTCTTCTGTTATTCAAGAAGAAATACGTGCTGAGGATCTTGCTAATGAGAAGATTGTTTCCAAGTCAAGTGAGTCGAAAGTTCCGGTCAAAGTTGTGAAAGCAACTGAGACTAACTCAGACACACATGAGTTGGATAACAATAATGCCATGTCTACCATGCATAAATTGCCTGCTGTTAATCACTCTCATAAAGCATGTGGTGTTGCTAATTGTATGTCTTGTGCTTTTAATATGATGTATGCTTATTTTAATGGTAAGTATGTGTCTAATGATAAGACTACTCCTCGTCAGCATGTGAATAACAAGAAGCATGATAGGTCTAAGACTGCTAGTCCTTCTAAGGCTAGAAAGGAGACATTTGTGCCTAAGCTTAAACAGAAATTTGTTAAGGCTGTTTACAAGGTCAAATGTTCAGTCATTGAGAATGTTGAGATCGTTAAAATTAAAAATGTTGTTTTGTCTGACAAAGGACAGTTCTACAAGTATGCCGGGCCCAACCAAGTTTGGGTTCCGAAGAAGGTCTAATCCATTTGAAGTGCAGGGCAGTATACAGGTGTAACCGGTAGTGTGGATTCTTGACAAGTGGATCATCAAGACATATGACCGGAGATAGAGCCCTGCTATCAAATGTGGTTGAGAAAGCTGGCCCCATGGTTACCTTTGGAGATAACAGCAAAGGTTTATCCGAGGGATATGGCTGTTTGCAAGCTGGGAATGTTATCATTATAATTTTGTATATTGTGCTAGGTTATTATCAGGAAGCATCATCTAACATATAGCACCAGTGACGAGACTTGAGAATATTACGACATATCAGACACCTGCTGCACATTACACTTGGAATTGTACTCTAGTAAGATGTGTACAAGTGTACTCCTGATTGGTAAGTCAAAAGAGGAAGTCAATGCACCACAGTTCATGGACTTTGCAGCTGCAGATCTATTGGACTATGCAATTTCTTCTTCACAATCTCACTTCAGGTTGGTATGAACTAGTATACTGCTCAAGCAATCGTCAAGGACATGGTATGGCACTCTAACAGAAGTTATAATTTTATATGAATAAGTAGAGTCGTCATATTAATAACTATCTTATCACTAAGCACAATCATATTGTTTTATATATGCAGTGGTATATTGATAATGCAACATAACAATTAGTATCTAAAGTACTTGACAAGTATCAGTCAATGATATGTTGTTAACATTATGTTGCAGATATTTGTAAGCTTTTGACATGAATGAGAATTACTTAGACTTTACCCTAAGTGATCAATGTTTTAACAAAAACTCATTCATATTGAAAAATAAAATTAAACTTCTTTCTACATTAGTGATTTCGTATTTCATGTAAAATCTTTTGAAATCACTATTGTAAATCATTTTCTCTCTATTACCATATGTTCTGTGTTACAGGTTCATTCTCCAATGACTTTCTTTCATTAACAGTCATGAGGTTGAAAACCCACAACGTCTATCCCAGACTGTAAAGACAAACACAAAAAAAACAGAACCAACCAACACTCTCTTACCACTAAATGTAGTATGAATGAGCGTGAGGGAGATAGTGCCTTAGTGCACCACATAAGGAAGGTTCTGTAGTCAACCCAGTAGCTCTGTCTCCTACATAGATGAGTAGTATTTAAACCGAGACAACTGCTAGCCCCCATACATCTTCTCAAAAAGATGTAATGGCTGAAAAGGCACAAAAATAGTTACTAGATTCATTCTCTCAACAGGGTGAGTCTATTGAATTTTGCCTGTCGGCCAAGGTATCCGATGTAGTGTCACCACTTCAAACATAATCAATTCTTGATGCACAAGGAGAGGTTACACACAAAGGATGAGTTGACGGAAACAAGAGTTTCGACCATTTTAAGGTCAGATTCGATTGTTCAAGGTTCGTTAGTGGACCAATTGCCTTTACAGGTGTTAGGAGAGGATACTGATCCAAAAGCCATATGTCAGTGGTCAGTGTCTACCTCCCCAGGCTTAAATCCCCTGGATGCATCTGCGGATAGTGGATCTGACATAGGCGCAGATCGGTAACTTGTTGACAATGATTCAGATATTACCTGATGCGTCACAAGGAAATGTCTTCACAGACATTAGAAAGGAACTTTGATCTTTATGCTAAATTCGATGGATCATTGTTTACCTTCCCAGAATTCAAATCTGGAACCCTAAAAGGGAAACTAGCAACTTGTAAATTATGACTCAGATTCATCTGACGAGTTTAACAAGGATGGGGATTTGTGAACTCCCATTGCACCACCTGTGACCTCCTTAAGGATGGCTAAGGTGATTTTCCTTGCAGGAACAGCTGGATTATGGAGCTATGAGAGAAGAGTGATACACTTGTGAGAATGAGTGTAAACACGAGTGGAGAGAAGAGTGAAACACATGTGAGGTACACTAAAACACAATCACACACTCACAGTGAGGAAGAAAGAGAAACACTTGTTATTTCTTTTCCAACCAAGTGAAATATGAGAACTCCTTCAGATGATGGCATACATTCCTTCTTTAAGGGGGAGATAAAAGCTTAAGTAATAGTTTGGAGGATTCCTCAACTAAGGGGGAGAAATAGCAGGGAGTAAGAAAAAGATCCTATATGTACACTACACCACACCATTGTTGTTTTTAACTACGGATCCTATTGTACGGGAGAGGTGGTAAACACAAGGTGATTTCCTAGTAAGGGAAGAAGCTGTTAGGGGAGTACCATTGGTTTTTATCTGCGGATCCTATTGTACGGGAGAGGTGGTAAAACGAAGGTGATCTTCTTTAATCAGTTGATTCTCATAGGGGGAGAAGCAAGAGATATGGGCTTCTCAACAGGAAATGTGGTTGTACAAATGAAGATGGAACTACTTGAAGATATGTTCAGTCTAGAGGAACATCTACTTGGAATCTGGAAAATGTTAAATCTCATCCAGAACTTTTCTGCTATTTACTTTACATGTATGTTTATATCTTTTTCTTATTTGTTAGTTGAGTTATCCTCTAGGTATTTGTGTGTTATTGTCTAACAAACAAATAGGGGGAGATTGTAAGTCATATGTCATAGGCCTATTTGTATATTCGAGGATTCAACTCAACTCAAATAAGAATGTAATAAGTAAATAGTGGATCGACCGTCAGAGAGATCTCGCAAAGTAATATCTGTCAAAGGATTCAGAACAAGGTTCATCTACAGACTTGAGAAGTTAATTCACTGGAAGAAGTTCAAGAAGTTGATCATGCCTCAGTGATATAAATCAAGATCGTGGATTTAATCAAGTGACAGAGATCTCGTCAGAGTATCATTAATTACAAGGATTTAATCTGAAGAAAATCAAAGTGTCAAAGTCAAGATATGAAGAAACGTCACAGAAGTTAGTCACTCATGAACCAGACAGTACATCGAGTGTCAACGTTGAAGTGGTGGAATTGATTCATAATTTTCAGTGATTTTCAGAAGATTTGCAGAAGAATGGTTGCTGCTCAAGACTAGAATTAATTCTCTATTAATTAATTAATTCATCTAATTTAATTAAGAAAATAAATTATATCTGCAAAGAATAATTTATTTATTAATTGAATTAATTGATTAATTAATTCTGAATTAATTTTAGGAATTTTCAGAAGTTTAATTGGATTAAATTCAAGCATTAAATCAGCAAGACAATTGAAAATGAACTAGCATGACAATCAGGATTGTCATACCGATTGTCATGCTAGGCCATATTCAATTGTCACACCGAAAGTTACTCTAGGAGGATGATTGTCTTGCTAGTTCATTCTGATTGTCATGCTAGTTCATTCAGATTGTCTTGCTAGTTCATTCAATTGTCTCACCGAAAGTCTTGCCAGCTATAGGATTGTCATGCCAAGTCAATTCTATTCGTTTGTTGATTTAAATAGAAGCAGAGAAGCAGCATATCATTTAATCATACACAGAAGTCAAGAAACAAGGCAGAAAAGAAAATCAAGAAGAAATATTTCATCTTTTCATCTGCATACTTCAAGATTAAATTTCTAGATTGTAAAGTTAAATCCAATCCACTAGAAATCTTTATCTTGCTCTTGTGTATCAATCTAGCGGATTAAAATCCCTAGAACTTAATCTCAAATCGCGTTTAGCATTTGATTCTAATTATTGCAAAAATAGAAAAAGTTCATGTCGAATTTATTCTAGATTTGTGATAATTGATTTGAGATTAATACCTTGTAATCGATACAGTTGTTGTAACACCTTTCAAGTTTAATAATATTTTTATTTAACTTGAATTTTGTTTCACATTTTATATTCCGCATTTAATTCGATTATTCGGTACTGTTTGTATTCAACCCCCCCTTCTACAAACACATTGGGACCTAACATTAGCATATAACTTTTTTTCCTTAAAACCTCCAAAGTTGTCCTTAAATGTTCTGCATGATCCTCCTCCGTCTTTAAATAGATCAAAATATCGTCTATAAATACTATAACGAACTTGTCCAAATATTCCTTGAAAATTCTGTTCATCAGGTCCATAAACACTGCTGGGGCGTTGGTCAATCCAAAAGACATTACTAGAAATTCATAATGCCCATACCTTGTTCTGAAAGCTGTCTTTGGTATATCTTCTGGTTTGATCTTCAGTTGATGATATCCCGATCTTAAATCAATTTTGGAGAAATACTTGGCTCCCTTCAATTGGTCAAACAAATCATCAATTCTGGGTAACGGATACTTATTCTTGATTGTCAACTTGTTGAGCTCCCTATAGTCGATGCACAGTCTCATGCTTCCATCTTTCTTCTTGACAAATAATACCGGTGCACCCCACGGGGATACGCTGGGTCTGATTACTCCTTTCTCTAACAGCTCTTGTAATTGCTTTTCTAACTCTTTCATCTCAACGGGCGCCATTCTATACGGGGCCTTGGATACTGGTTCGGTTCCAGGTGCTAAGTCGATTGCAAATTCAATTTCTCTATCTGGAGGAAGTCCTGGTAATTCATTGGGAAATACATCTGGAAATTCCTTCACAACTGGAATATCTTCAAGTTTTGCTGGCTCCTGACTTCTGTCGATCACATATGCTACGAAATGCTCACATCCTTGTCGTAGTAACTTTTTGGCTTGAATCATCGTTAAGAACTTCTTTACCTGCTTCTGTCCCTTGAACGTTACTATTCTTTCGTCTGGCGTTTTCACCATTACTTTCTTATTTCGACAATCTATCTGAGCATCATGCTTAGATAACCAATCCATCCCTAATATAACGTCAAATTCTCCTAACTTAAATGGTATCAAATCTACACAAAACTTACTACCAGAAATCTCAATCTCACAATTCCCACAAACTTGGTTAACAGTTACACGTTCTTGATTTGCTAATTCCACAGTCATTATTTCATTTAAATACCCAACTGGACAATTTAACTAACTAACAAAATCTTGTGAAACAAATGATGGAGTTGCTCCCGAATCTATTAACACTTTGGCACATAAAGAATTTACATTAAGCGTACCTGCCACGACATCCGTATCCTGGATCGCATCCTTCACCGACATGTTAAAAACTCTAGCCCTCGGAGTCTCATTCATTGTTGGGGTAGATCCCATAATCCTTAATGCATTACTGACTGGGGCTGGTGTCTTGCAATCCCTGGCCATATGTCCTGGCTTTCCACATTTGAAGCATGTAAATCCAATGGCTGGAACCTTCACTGCTGGATTTCGGATAGGTTGATCCTTATTTGTTGGCTCTCTTGCTGGCTGATTTCGGCACTCCCTCGAGTAGTGCCCTTTCTGATTGCATTTAAAACATACCACATTCAACTTGTTACAAACTCCTCCATGGTTCTTTCCACATACTTGACAATCTGGAAAAGTTAATCTCAACTGATTCGGCTGATTCACATTAGCTGGACGATTGCCCTGGCCTCCGCCTCCTGCATTTTGTCTCCTGAAATTAAAATTTCTCCCTGGCTGAAACTTGCCCTTCTTAAAATTTGGAAACTTCCCTGTTTGTGACTGACCCTCACTTCCCTCAACTTTCCTTTTCTTACTTTCCTTATCTTTCTGGAACATCTCACTCTCTGTCTCTGCGATCATAGCCTTCTGTACAACCCCGGCATAGGTATCCAATTCAAAAATAGCTACCTTCCCTCTGATCCATGGCATCAAGCCTTGCTGGAATCTCTTAGCTTTCTTTCTATCAGTATCAACATACGACGACACATACCTTGACAATTCCTCAAACTTCCCCTCATAATCTCTTACCAACATGTTCCCTTGCTTTAATTCTAAAAATTTCAGCTCCATTTGATCCTGAACAAACTGAGGAAAATACTTTTCTAAAAACAATTCCTTAAACCTTTCCCAAGTAATAACATCTGTGCTTTCCAATGTCTTCACCATCTCCCACCAATAGGTGGCCTCATTCTTCAGATAGTAACTTGCAAATTCAACCTTCTGCTCCTCTTTCACTTTTACCAAGGCAAATGCCTTCTCTATTTCCTTTAACCACACATTTGCTTCAATTGGCTCTAAGGAACCCTTGAATTCTGGTGGGTTTACTGCCTGAAAAGTTTTGAAAGTTACCTGGGGATTGGTCTGTCTCTGCTGTTGTTGTGCCAGGTGAACTGTTTGTTGGGCCAAGATTTGAAGAATCTGGGCTATTGCTGGGTCCATGGGTCCTGGGTTCACATTCTGGTTTGTATCATCTTGGTTGTTATTATTGTTGTTGTTGGTTTCTTCATTCTGGGTGTTGGTGCGGGTATTTCTTCTGGGAGGCATTTTCTGTAAAGAATCAATCAATTTATTTAGCTTTTGAATCAAATCTTTGTATAAAAGAAAAGTTTTGTAAAATAGGAATATCTCTTTTTGAAAACAGTTGTAACTAAATAAATTGCATGCTTCTTTACAGAATATAAACAGTTATGGAAAACAGGGTACATGGTATCACAGGGTATACTGGTGCAATAAATAAGGTAAAGTAAAACAGGTGCAATAAAGTAAATGACAGTGTTGGAAAGGAAAAAGGTACTGATATATAGATCAAAAGTTTTAGGTAGTACAAGCATAAAGACGCTTCGAAAGTAAAAGCAAAAAGGGTACAACAACCTACTCACTAGTCAGCATCGCTAGTCTATAAATATAACTCAAAAGTCTACTGATACATACTACACACTACTGTACATACTACATAATTATAACAACACTGCTCAGCATCTCCATTTCTGAATCTCTGGCTCATGGCAAATCTGGACCTCCTATCTCCTCAAGCTCCTCTAGAACCCACTTAGCCCACTCCACTAGGAAATCAAGGTTGATGTCCTCATGTGTAGCCTCAGCAATCCTCACAGCAGCTGCTCTACGAAACACCTGGAGCCTCTCCCTAAGTCGTCTCTCACCACTCCCCATCTCTCTGGTATGCATGATATGCAATAACTCCTGGATCTGACCCTGTAGGAATCGCTGCTCCATAAGGCAAGCCTCAAACTGATGATATGGGACAGGATAGGAAGAGAACTGGAAAGGTACTCCTGTGACTGAATGACTAGTAAAGCCTGAATCAGCAGGTGGGGGTCCTCTAACAGGTGGCCTCATGCCTGGAGGTGGAATGGCCTGCAATGGTACGGGCTGCAACATCGGTGGAGGTAGAATAGCCAATGCTGGTGGAATAACAGGACGTGGATCTGATGCTGGTGCTCTAACTGAAGGCTCTGAGTGATCAGCTGATACGGGAATAAAAGAGTCGGTCATCTCTGCTATCTGAAATCATATCGTAATATAAGAATCTCATACCATGACGCAAACCATACTAATACCGGTTATACCATAACATTCAACCTCTCGACGTTCTATCATCCTATACCTTATTTCTAATCCTATCCCTCTACCCATTTCCGTCAACCTAGGCTTGTGTCAGTGACTTATAACCTGTAGCTCTGATACCAAACCTGTGGCGCCCTCCAAACCCGGGTCAGAAGTTTGGGGTCCACACACACACCTTAATTATAACCTGCTTATAACAATAATAAAGATAATGATAATATATGCAGTGACCCTACTTACCAACCACCACGGACCGCAACAGGTTAAAGTATGCACACAAGCCAAACACACTAATATATTACAAACCGTTCAAATCCCAACTATTTCAAACTCAAACTGAGTATTAAACATTATTACAAACTTTTACAAACTTAAATTATCCCAAAAGAAGCCTACTAGCTCAGCTTTCTCAACCTGAACCCCTAGCTCTTGCGCTGGACTGGGGATCCTCGCTACCAACTGGTTCCTTTTTTAACTGGAAAGAATATAAACAACATCGCATAAATGAGCTAACTAGCTCAGCAAGTCACAATGACAAAACTGAGAATAATGATCATCAGGTGAATATGATTATGATATCAGGTGAACATTGGATTATGATTTAGAATTGGATATTATACTTTTGATTTAAAAACCAAGGTTAGGCTGCTGATCAGTCACGCACTAACCCCGAGCAAGGCACACAACATTGCTCTAACTACTGGATCCAAGGCACACATTGGCCTAACTTGACCATTATATGGGCTGACCACGAATCTGGTCCACAATTTTATAAAAATAATCCAATTCTAACATAATAACAGAATATGCAATAATAAACAATAACCGAAATCATTAACAATAAATGTTTAACAATGAAAGGGTTTCAATCCTTGTAAGGATCAATAAGGCAATTTAAAAGCTTGGATGATGGGTAATGAAAGAATTGGATAACAAAGGAATCAACATTTCAAGGTTTCAAAGATTTGGGCTTTCAATGTATAGGATACAATGATTGAATGTACAAGTAATTCAGTTCAGTGATTGGGATTTTGTTTGCATGTATTTGTGGAGTAGTATCGTATACTTGAGGTTCGTGTTTGGGTATACAACAATCAATGGTCTAGAAAGAATAAGGTTCATGGCTCAAGAACAATAACTGGAATCAGAGTTTAGGTTTCAGTGCTTCAAAGCACTTGCAATATCAACAAGACTATCACGTATTATAATATTTCGAGAAAGTTCGGAATACTTGCCTGATATTAGCTTACTACACTGCACTCGCTTCCAATCACAAGCGTCTTACTCCTCAACTATCTATTTCCCTTTCCTACGTCTTGCCTCTTCTGCTCACATATCATAAGAATCTATCAATAATTTACTCAAGGATTTCTATTCAACACATACTTCTATATACCCTTCGTTTTACCCAAATCCGATTAACGGATTGAAAGTTATGCAATAATCAAGTAAACACAGAATTTATAGACCGATAGTCAATTAACAAGTCACATATAGCATATAATACATCACATAATCAATGATATATCATTTATAAAGAAGTCTCGGGTCATAAATAGGCTTTCTGGTATTTAAAATGATTTTTAAAACATTTTCCAGAATTAAAACGGGTTAATAAACAGGGTTCGGTTGGCCAATTCTGGCTCCGAAATAATTTTAGAATAATTATCGAGCCTTGGAAATAATTTAGAATAATATTTTAAAGCTCGAAACTATTTTTCAGAATTTTTAAATCATTTTTAAATAATTAAATCTAATTAAATAATTAATTAAAATCAATTAATAATTAATTAAATCAATTAATCAATTAATTTTTGAATTAATTGACCAATTAATCAATTAGAAATTAACTGAAATTAATTAACTAATTAATTTAGATTTATTTGTGAATTAAAAATAATTTTCAGAATTAAAATAATAATTTTTAGAATTTTCAGAAATTAAAAACGAATTTTTATAATAAAAATAAATAGGAAATATGATTTTTAAACATTTTTAAAACAGAAATCCAATTATTGTAAAGTCTGGAAACTACAGGGACCAAACTGCATCGTTTTCAAAACTATAGGTACTAAATTGTAATTTTCCAGGGGGTCGCCGGAAAACAGTCGGGGATGGCCGGAGAACACGTTCCCGGCGTCCTCACCCCACCAACACCTCCAGATCACATCTACAGGTTACCAGGAACATAACCATGCAATCAAAACAACCTAACAATCCTTGAGTTGGCCGGAATTTGGCCGTGAAATTTTCCAGTTTCCGGCGAACATCGGAAAACTTCAAAACACAACTCCCTTCTCTACAGACCTCGATGGTTCATAAAACTTATACGACTAGATTGCAAATTTCACAGAGAACACAACCCACTATAACACAACATCAATCTATCACAGAATAAGAAACCCCCAAATTTCAATTAAGAACATTCATATGGGTTATAAACCCTAATTTTAAAATTCGAAAATCAAACTCAAATTTGAACATGTTATTGAACTCCAAATCAGACGTATGACATATGAAAATCATGAGGAAAACAAGCTCTACAACATGCAATCATCAAATCATACAAACAATCATCCAAACAAAAATTCATATTTTTAATAAAATAAATTCGAAAATAAATAAATTTTTAGAAAAATAACCTTGATTTCTGCAGGTGTTTGGATTACAGAATCTGGTAGAGCTCTTTAAGACCTTCAGATTGGTTACTCGAGCTTTCCAAACCGAATTCAATAACACCTCCAAATGCTTGTTTGATTCTTAGAACAGTTTTAGGAAATTAGGGTTTTTCTCTAAAAATTATATAATTATCTGTCTACAAATGATTTTGATACGAAATAAAATACGGTAAAAGGCTATTTATAATTATGGAAAATTAGTATCCCGTTGGATCATTCGGGATATAAAACGGTACGTTTAGTTGTAAAAACTGATCCAAACGGTATCGGTTTTCGGGATAATTATCCAAATCAGTACAATTTGTACTGCGGTCTTGGTCTCAGCGCCTGGTTACACGTATTACAAAGTGATAATTGTGATAGTTTAATAAAAAGCTCCTGTTTATCGAAAATACGGGTTTTATTGATTTACCGAAACGAATATTGTATCGAAAATGTTGCGCTGGGACCCGCGCAGGACAAACCGTACGCCGGATCGAAAAAGTCGAAACATGGAAAATGCTCGGAATATTACAATTAGGTTAGGAAGGAGTTCTCGAAAGAGTTTCGGGTTCCAAAAACGTAACAACGGTTGACGTCGGTTGGTTCCCGTTTTTATAAAATAGATTTTAATTACCCGGAAAAAGATTTTAGAAATTTCAGATGATTCTTATAAATCCATAAACCAACATAAAAATAATTAGGTAGATATGACAATTATCTATATTTTATTTTGGACATATAAAAATTAAAATACTCAATTAATATTAGTTTTGAATAACCAAGTACAGATAACACTTTAACAATTAACTCACAGAATAGATACTGAACACACATAATAATTATATAATAGCAAAAATAATTACACGATATATCCCGGATATTACAACCACCACCTTGAGGAAACAATGCGGTAGGAAATTCTTTCATGGCCTTTAAGTCGCTAAGCTCTCAGAGTTCCAAGGAACAGGATGACCCAGTCGAGGCAAGAGCCTGGTTAAAGGAAATATAGGAATCATTTGAGATTCTAAATGATTGACGAATCACAAAAGACTGTTTTTGTCACTTACCCTCCTAAAAGAGAAGCCGCCCGTTGGTGTAATGCCAAGAAAGGCACGGAGCCAGAGGTTATAATAAATTGATTAAAGTCCAGACAATTGTTTTCGGGAAAGTACTTCCCAAGGTTATGGAGGTAGTGTAAAAGCTTTAGAGCCAGAAAAAAGCGGACGAGTATGATGAATTATGAACCTAAGTTGTAAAAGTTGTCAAGATTCGTTCTAAGGACACGAATCCAGAATGAAGGGATGTTTGAAATCAATGCTTATGTTGTGTTGGTTCATGTAATGGTTGTAATAGAAATGAAAATAAAAGACTGAAAAGGGAAGGAGTATAAAGGGATATAAAGGAAATAGAGTTGAGAAGTGATAAGGGAGTTAGGTATGGGAAACCCTAAGAAACCCTTGCAATAAATATAGAGAAGTGTGTCATCATCAGCGTGATGGTGACTGATCATGAGATAAATTCAAGGTTTGAAGGCGTAAGCGATACTTATAGTTAATTCCCTTGAAGTTGAGAGTATTCGATGAAACTTTGAGATAGATCGATGGATTAATAAGGAAACACAGATGGATTGAGGAGACATGATAACAAGAATTTAGGAAAATGGGATGAAGGAAGTGACCTTCAAGAATGTGAAGTGTAAGACCGGTGGCTTGATACCCAGAAAGGGAGATGCCAGGTATGAAAGATATCCCAACATTGAGATGATTGTTGAGATAACAACAAAAGTGAATGAGGAATTATTAAGAAGAAGTTCACGTTGAACACGACCAATATCTTCCAGAACATCCCTGTTGTCATTACCAAATTAGGAAAGAAAAGCGGGTAACCATTGTTATCTTTTGAAGGCCATATGGGTTGACCTCAGTTTGAATAAGGATGCTATCGTGAAATTGGTATAGACTATCGAGGTGGGAATGATTGAATAAGATAATCTATCAAGGATATATGACTTGATTTATCCATGGAAGGATGCAAGTACCTTTTTAAAGGTGGAATTAAGGATATAACTTCGATAACTTGAGATGAACCCTAGGGGAATGCATAAAAGTTGGCATTTCACCCTTAATAGGGACATTATGAGTTTGGGTAGTATGGAATGAAGGACTAAAGTAACAACAACCTTTAAAGATCAGTAGAAAAATTTTTCAGAAGTAAATAGACAATGGTTCTAGTATTAGTAAATGGTATTTTGATATGCCCTGTATCTAGGGAATACAAATGGAACGATTCAAGGATAACCTTAGAGGTTTTACAAGGAAAAAGTTATAATTCAAAGTTCTCAAGAATAGAAATTTTGATAAAGGATATGTGACGTAATTATAATAATGCCAGGTGGGGCACATGTTGAACCATAAGAAAGTATAGATTGACCAAATAAGGGTCGAGATTGGTGAAATCAAGAAAGACCCAAAATATGAGACGTCCTAAGTATGATCAAGAGTCAATCGTGACAATGTTAACCTCTAAAAGACCGAGGCAATAACTTATGGAAAAATGGTGATATTTTTTTTTCTCACCAAAGTATAAGGAAGAGAGTTTTCACACAAGCAGTGATTGGAAATGAGGTAGAAAATTTAGTTGGAGATCATTCAAAAGACATTGATTATAAGTAACTATTACTATCAAGAAAGGCCAATGAGGTGGCCGACACTCTAAGTGTAAGAGAGCAATCATAGGCGCTCGTGCCAGAGGAATACGGTAATGAGGGTTAAAGCCGTGAAGGTTGTATTATGGTGTGGAAGATTGAAATTCCTTCTGATGATTGTGCGATACTCAACCGTGATAGTAGTTTGGTAAATATTAATTTATGTAATCGCTGTGAGCGGGCTATCTATCTTATAAGGTCATATCTTGAGATAAGCCAGGACCATATTTCAAAAGGACTAAACGAACCTTTGAGTTAAGTCTTCTATCGAAGGCATATGATTAAGAATGGTATTAACCTGCTATCATTGCTTTGATTGAAACTCTTCTATAATTTTATCTGCTTCATGTCATGTATGTATATCAGGATCTAGAGTGTTCTTCATGAATCATGAATGGTAATTATGTTACCTCCTCAGAAGAATCCGATACGGCAGGTATGGACTCCGTATGGTTAGCTATTAAGACTTCATGGAAAACGAACGACTACAGTAGGTCAACGGTGGACCATAGTAATGCAGGAATGATTCTACGAGTAATGAGCCGATTACTTACAACCGTGAGAGTTATATTGGAATGGATGTTGAGATTGAGTACCACTAATCGGGTCGTGGTGGTGTATAAGTCATCATTGATAGAATAATTAAGTAGATTATCTACCTAGTGAATACTTATTCCTTCTTATCAATAGAGAGTTGTATTATTATACGAGGAAGGGTACAGTGTAGCAATGGATTCTAGTAACGATGATGTCTAGAATTAAATCCCAGATTCGATTTTCGATGTCGAGGGAGTTTCAAAGGTGATTGTTTATAGCTCGAGCAAGAGCATGGGTCCATAGAATGATGGATGGAATAGCAAAAAAAATATATTTTGGCATATGAAATACGATGCTATAATACTTGATGCTGATATATATACGTATATGTTTTTTTCTCCTATGACAAACCTCTATAGTTCAGAGGTAGATTTCAAGCCAGATATTTTGTGGCAGTATATTTTATATATATACAATTCTCTTCATTTCGTTCATTTCTCTCCTTTTCATTTCATGTAAGCTGAGAAGAACAACCCTTCCAGAAGGGGCGGTATTTCCGAATGACTATCTATCTGTGTGATAGAAGCCTAGTAGGATACCACATGTTGTTTAATTTCTTGTCAAGTACTAAAGGCTGGCCACCTTCTGTACTAACTATGCAATAGGACAAGTGTTCACGATCATAGTGACCTCTCAATAAATTCTTTACTTCTATACGAAGGACCAAGCTTTCGAAGATGGAGGCAGCTAGAGATGAAGTGGTACCAAGTATGGTGGTATTCAGAATGGAAACGCATTCGTGATACTAAGGTTGACACATTTATTAAAAGGTTATAAAACTCTAGCGAGTAAAGGAATATCTAGAATTGTATTCTGTATGGAAGATAGTAGCGATTATGAACTGGAAAAAAGTGGGTATTGAGAAGCAAAAGCTATAATGCTAGAAGCTATGATGAGAGTCTGTGAAATAGACTTGAAAGTATTTGGAATGATCACTTAACGCGGATTGAGTTTTCTTACAATAATAGATCATATGTCATTATCGAGATGTCACCTTATGAGATCCTTGAGGAAACACAATGTCGATCTCCCTTATGTCAGGATGAAGTTGTAGAGCGCAAGATGCTCGGACCCGCCGTAGTCCAAAGGACCAAGGATATAATAGATCTAATCAGAGGACGGCTGGTAGTAGCCCAAGATGGACATAAGAAGTATGTTGATTTGACACGAAAGGACAAAGAATAGGAAGTAGGGGACCTAGTGTTGTTATAGGTATTCCCTTGGAAAGGATGGATGAGGTTCGGAAAGAAAGGAAAGCTAAGCCCACGAATTGTTGGACCCTTGGATATATTAAGACATATTGGGAAGTTAGCATATGATCTAGCCCTACCCCCGAACCTGTAGTAAGTTCATAACGTGTTCCACGTATCAATGTTAAGGAAGTGTAATCCGGATGCCTGACATATAGGCGCATATGAGCGCATAGACATGCAACCAGACGTAACCTATATGGAGCAACCAGGAAGGGTTATAGATTGAAAAGGAACAAGTGCTTAGGAGAAGGGTTATCAAACTAGTCAGAGTTTGATGGTAGAACCAAAATGTGGGAAAATTTACTTGAGAGTTAGAAAGTGTAATGCTAAGAGAGTATCCCTATTCATTTTCTATCTGATTCCGGGATGGAATCCTTTTAAGGAGGGGAGACTGTAATAACCCCAAAAAAAAATTGAACTTTTTATAACCCTTATGAATAGTGATTTTGCTGATTATGCTGAATAAGAAAACTTTTCATGCCACACTATGTAGGGGTTCTTTTATTTTTATTCTGAGATCTTATTAGTACTCTATATGATATATAAGTGTATGTAAAGATCGTCAGAATCCAAATTCGAACACTTTGATTTTTCCCGAAAACCCACCAGATACAAAAAGAATTGAGTATAAGGTAACATGATTAAAAGGATTTTAATTCAAGGATTATAAGAGAGGATCATAAAAGGAATATAAAATATTGAGAAAGGTTTAAGGGAACCTAAGTAATGAGATCCCGGGTATGATCCCTCAAACGATAAACGAGAACGAAAGTTAAGCGAACCATATAACAGATAAGCGGTCATTAGCCAAGTAATTAGGGGTTAATGAAAGAGGTTAGTGGGTGATGATGTCATCATACCAATAAGAAGAAAACAAGTGTAAGAAGATGACATAAGAAAGATGACATAGGCATGGTGACATAAGCATGACAAATAGAAAGGTTAGTTGGTTGATTGTGAGCCATGTAATTTTTACCATGGTAAATTTAATTAGCAAATAAGAGAAGCAACCAAGCCAAAAGAAATCATAACAAAAAATTGAGAAGTTGACTTTGTTTTTCCACAAGAAGCTCTCGGCCAAAACCAGAGCAGCAACTTCAAACTACCATATCTCCTTCAATACTCACTCAAATAGTATGTTCTATAGCTCTTTGGAAAGGTATTGAGATGGCCTACAACTCTCAAGTCTCGTCCAAATAAGCATGGTAAGACCCTCGTTTTGACAATTCTTTCAATCTGACTTTTAGAAACTTCAAAACCTAACTTTGTGTTCTTGATTTCTTTGGAAAGATCAAGCTTGTAGGAGGCTCCCTAAGACTTCCTAGCTACTCTAATCACTCCAAGGAAGGTATAACACCTCCAAACCCTAACTTTACTTTGAGTATTACGATGGTTTTGATGGTTATAATAAATGAGAAGCATGATGCTTGTGTGTTTAGAGTTTGGATTGGATTTGTAGTGATTTGGATGTTGAAATCTTGTTTATAGTTAATGAAACTTAAGTATAGCTAGTAGTTCATGTGTGGGGTTGTATAAATTGGAAAATCTTGAGGTTTGGGGACTGATGTAGTAAGGTTTGGATGAGGGTTGGTTGTATTGTTGGTTGTGAGTTGGATGGTGGTTGTTTGGAGTGGTTTAAAACTTGGTAATCGCGTAAACATAGCCGTCATAATGCCCAATTTCATACAACTGCTTGTACTTAGTGTTCGGGACAGAGAGCTAACTATTGAATCTGTAACTTTTCCATTTTTAGTTAGATTATGTCGTAAGCTTCATTTTGATATGTGGTTCGCTTGAATCCGATGTACGGTTTAGGAGAAACGACCGTTTTAAGTAACGGAATTTCGCGAACGAACCATTACCCCTCGCCTTACTTTGAACCCTTGGTTAAGGCCCTTAAATGACTAATTTGAGTATGAAACAATTATGTAAAAGGATTAGGCAGTTGGTAGAGTACTCGCAAAAGAATTGCCTTAAAATTCGTAACGGTTAATTTATTAAAAATGGTGGAGCCGAGGGTACTCGAGCGACTTATGTAAATCGCTAAGCGCAAAAGCGAACGTTAGGGTCTAAGTGGTTAAAAACTAGTTTCTTAAGCGACCGTGGTCTAATTCCAGATTATGTTATTGTTCATAGGTTACCGGACCCAGTCTAAGCTTAAGTCTATTCCGGGAACACTCAGGCAAGTTTTCTACCCGTTATACTGTTGTGGTGATGTATATATGTATATGCATTATCTTGTGATAGATGCATGATTGTAATTAGCAAATCTTGCGATATATTGGAGCATGCTGATATGGTTTATATGCATGCCTATTTCATAATATTGATATCTAACCGTTGATTCAAATGCTTATAAGTTGCATAATACCTATGCTAGAGATAAGCAATAGTTGCGTATACCCTTAGTGTAGGGGACCCAAAGGTGAACATTTTCTAAACCGGGAGTCGATGTTCCCGAGTATATTATATATATATTTATATATAGATATAGATATAGTTTTCAAAACTATTAATTGAATAAGGTTTATTCGATAACTTTATTTTAATTAATGAATATTAGTTTGAATATTCATTCGAGGACTTATGACTCCCTTTGTTTTTTTTTATCGTAGGTAACCCGTAGCCGCTACCCTTCGGGTGCGCACTGGGTAAACCCTACGGGCTCACGTAATAGCCTGTAAACTACGTGAACCAAGGTAAACCACATTTAAGCGACAGGCACTGACTCAGGAGGCATAATCATAAATTCTCCTCCCGTGGGATTCGAACCTGTGACCAAGAGGATAGTTTTCCTCTCTTTAACCAACATAGCCAACCCTTGCGGACCCCTTTGTTTTATTTAATGAATATTATTTTGAATATTCATTCGAGGAATTTTGACTCTGCTTATTTTATTAAATAGTATTCTTTATTTCATTAAAGAATAATGTTTCGATAATCAAACTTATTTTCGATTATTCAAATAAAGATCGTACTTTCGTATAAGTATATCTTTGGTTATTTATTATTCATTTCAAGTATGAGTTTTAAAACTTCTACTTCAATTAATTTTATAAAGATTATCCTTATGGGAATATTATTTAAATAATAATATTCAGATATTTTCTAATATATCGGGACTGATTTATTTCATTAAATCAGCATTACTCCAAACATTCTTAAAAATATTTTCGAGTCTTTAAAATGATTTTTAAAGGTTAGAGCGGATCCCAAAACTCGTTTTCAAATTTAAGATCTTCCTTTTTGAAGGACACTTGAATACTCGCTCAAAAATCTAAAGGATCCGGCTATGTGGTGTATTTTATATTCACAACGAGGTTGCTGTTTTGATAAATGAATTGATTACTTACCCAACGTTCGGGAAGTAAGTCCATCTATTTGAGTCGGCATAAGCAACATGGGCTTAGTGGGCGTCCATGAAAGTGTAAGTGGCTCAGTGGGAGTCCAACAAATGCGTAAGTGGCTGAGTGGCAGTCCAGCATAAGGTCCTATTGCGGCTAGGGTGATGACCAGTGGGGAATTCGTCCATCTACTAGTAGAAAAGGTTACTTATTGGTATCTTTGCCTGATCAGCAAGATATCAGGTTTATGCCAAGGTTTTCTCCTTTCCAAATTCATTGGATATTACAACTCTGTTTATAATTTTCATAACACAGGTTTTAAGGAGTGTATGAAATGTATATATATATATAGGTGTATATATATATCGGGACTTAATGAAGTATCTCATAACTTCATTTCTTTCAAATGATATTTCAAAGATTGAATCTATTCAAGTCTTATCTTGTAGTCTCATCAGTGTGATGAACTTTTGAAACTAATTATAACTTGAACGGTGGTAGTTCAAGCAGTATTTGGAAAAGATATAAGTATATTGGAGTATCTTGTAACTTCATCTTTTCAACTTATATCTAGTTAATGATTATCTTATGAATAACAAAGGTTTTCAAAAAAATGTTGAGACAAGGTTATATATATGAGATCACCTTGCAACGATATTTTTATACAATTATAAACTGGAACTCTGTGTATATTATACATGTCAGAGGATTTCAAGGATTGTGAATATTTTGCGACTTGGTCGCGTTAAGATATCAACTTGGTTCATTTCTTCTTGACCAAGACTTTCATGAGTACTATGAGAATGCTCATATATTGTAAATTATTATACATATTATTTCGGTGGGCTTGTTGCTCACCCTTGCTTTCTTCTTTCATCACAAAACAACAGATAGACAAGATGAACAAGACCAAGCTCCCAATTCGTGAGCGGTTAGGAAACGTTCCGCAGTTTCCTGTAGGCGTTGATGCCTTTGTAGCTAAGGTAGGAGCTACCAATAGGCTAGGCTTTCAACTTTTGTTGTGCCAGACTTATGTATAATTATGAATTATAATAATGGCATGGAATATGTAAATTTATTCAGGAACCTTTTGAGGTGTAATGGCTTATAATTGTGGAATAAAATGACTTGTGTTATTTTTGGTACTCATACTATAACTTGTGGTGTGTGTGTATATTGTGGGGTCAAAGTACGCAGTAGTTGGTTGTTATTAAAATTAAGTGTTATTAAGGGAAATGGATCTCGTGACAACCCGGATCCCTGACCCCGGATTTGGGGGTGTTACATCATTGGATTCGTTTTTCCGAGACGGATCTAATGGAGTGGTCAAATATTTTTATATAAAAGTTTTGAACTGTTTATATTCTCGAAAGTGTTTTAAAGCATGTTTTAATAGTTTTAATTGCTTTTAAATGGTATAATAAATTCATACATCATTATATCAATGTGTGACATGATAATTGCTTGCATGCTTACTTGTTTATTTATTTTTGTATATGAGATATATGCCTATGTTTACCATGCGATGATAGATTTAGGTGAACTTAAATCAATATAAGGCGTGCTCTAGAAAATCTAGAATATGAATCGTTTCTTGCCTTAACAATAATATTATGAATACAATCATGAGATTCTTGTGTTTATGAAACACGTAATTAAATATGAATTTTCAATATTGAGAGAAAGGATGATTCTGTCAACAACAGATTTCTATCTGTAAGAAAGGGTTATTAAGTGACGCCTCTTGACAATGCTCCACCCGATCTGGGAATCATCTGATTATCGATTATTGATTTGAAATATTTAATTTAAAAGGAAGATTCTCTTTATAATATGATTATGATTGTAACGTAATATAATCCCTCTAAAATTAAATAATATCAAGTAGTAATTGGCCAATGACACAACGGGCTTGTGTCGGTCATAGCCTTCCAACATGATAAAAAGTGGTTCTTATTTTTAAATCATTGTCGTTTCGTGCTACAGCCGAGAGCTTTGATTTCGAAATAAGAAATACTTTTCTATTACATAGAGATGTGTACATTGAATTAGAATCTAAAGGTCATTACGTGCTACAGCCGTGGGCCATTGGAGACTGATTCAATTGTACGAAATGTTGGGTTAGACTTGACTTAGAATATTGAGTTTGTCGTGCTAAAGTCGTGACTCAATTATTCAAGAGGCTAAAGTTATATTAGGGAATAACATAAGATGTAATTGACAAGAATTGTCTGCCTATTGAACATCACATGATGTTTCGTGCTACAGCCGAGGTTGTGTGATGGAATGTAGGATCCCTATTCCCACTAGCATTATGAATGCTTAATTTTCACTTAGGGGTTGTATAAATTAGATAAACTAGTGGGAGACACTTATGAATAAAGACCCGATTCATATAGTGTTTTGAAATGAAATTGAATATTTGCTAAGTGTTTTTATGTGTTTATCATTTACAGATTTACTATATTCGTCATGTCTTCTGCACTATCACTCCGGAGCATACTAGATGCTCACAAGTTGACTGGTCCTAATTTAGCTGTTTGCTTTCACTGTAACAAGGTGGGGCACTGGAAGAGGAACTGTAAGGTTTACCTTGTAGAATTGAAGAAGAAGAAGGGTAGTGAGACTACCGCTTCTGATTCAAGCATGTTCATGATCGAAGTTAATATGTCACTAGGTCAAATTTCTACTTGGGTATTAGATACCGCCTGTGGTTCTCATATTTGCAATTCGTTGCAAGGACTAAAGGGAAGTAGGACTCTTGAAAAAAGATGAGGTGATTCTACATATGGGCAATGGAGCAAGGGTTGCGGCCATATCTGTAGAATCATTTAGTTTACATATGCCTACGGGCAAGACTATTATTTTGAATAATTGTCATTACGTCCCCTCTATTGTGAGGAATATTGTTTCTATTCCTATGTTGGATTTGGATGGTTTTTCATTTATTATTAAGAATAATGAATGTTCTATTCTTAGAGATAATGTTCTTTATGGACTGTGGTATTTTAAATAATGGTTTGTATGTATGTGACGTAGAGCATGATTTACTTCAGATTGAACAAACTAATAAAAGAAAACGAGATGATGAAAATCTGACCTATTTATGGCACTGTAGGCTAGGTCATATTAGTGAAAATAGACTGCGGACATTTCATAAGGAAGGGTTACTTGACCCCTTTGATTTTAAATCATATCCTACATGCGAGTCTTGTCTATTGGGTAAAATGACCAAATCTCCATTTAGTGGACATGGAGAGAGGGCTGCAGATTTGCTAGGATTGGTACACACAGATGTATGTGGACCAATGTCTCGCATGCCATGGGTGGATTTTCATACTTCATTACTTTCAAAGATGATAAATCTAGGTTCGGATATGTGTATTTGATGAAACACAAGTCTGAAGCCTTTGAAAAGTTCAAAGAATATAAACATGAAGTGGAGAAACAAACCAAACATAGTATTATAACTCTTTGATCAGATCGAGGTGATGAATACTTGAATGGAGAGTTTCTAGATTATCTCAAAGAAAATGGTATAGTCTCCCAGTGGACTCCTCCATATACTCCATAGTTGAATGGGGTATCTGAAAGGAGAAATCGAACTTTGTTAGACATGGTTCGGTCCATGATGAGCTATGCAAATCTTCCAGTATTCCTATGGTGTTATGCATTGGAAACCTCGGCATATTTACTGAATAAGGTGCCTTCCAAATCTGTTCCTCAAACTCCATATGAGATATGGAAAGAAAGGAAACTGAGTCTTAAACACGTTAAGATTTGGGGATGTCCAGCTTATGTCAAGAAAGTTGACCCAGATAAGCTAGAATCTCGATTCATAAAATGTAATTTTGTGGGATATCCTAAAGAGACTTTGGGGTATTACTTTTACACCGATCATCGGGTATTTATCTCCAGACATGCTACCTTCTTGGAAAAGCAGTTTATCCTTGAAGGAAATAGTGGGAGCAAAGTTGAACTTGATGAAGTTCAAGAAGCACAAACTACTACGGATCAAGTGGAAACACCTGTTCAGACTGAACAACCTGCTGTGGAACAGCCCATTCGTAGGACATGGAGAGTGTTTTTCCAACCTGAGAGGTATTATGGCCTTGTCATTGAGAATGACAATGAGTTGTCAATCATTGATGATGACGACCCTGTGACCTATAATGAGGCTATGAGTAGTGTTGACTCAGAGAAATGGCATAGTGCCATGAAATCCGAAATGGAATCTATGTATACCAACCAAGTATGGACTCTGGTTGAGGTGCCTGAAAGTGTTAAGCCTATTGGGTGCAAGTGGGTATACAAAAGAAAGATTGGAGCAGATGGCCAGGTGGAGACCTATAAGGCCAGGCTCATGGCAAAAGGATTCAAACTAGGGGTGGCAATTTCGGGTTTTGGGTCGGGTTTGTGTCGGGTTGGATGTACCTGATTCTTTTTTAGTCTGACCCGAACCCGACCCGACCCGAAACGGGTTCAAAAATTGTGACACGAACCCGACCTGGTACGTACCCGAGTAACCCAAAATTGACCTGTTTGACCCGAAATAACCCAAAAATTAGAAAAAATTAATAAAATTAAAATTAAAAAAAATAATTTACATAATTACAAAACTAAAATGTTATGCCAAATTAATATAAAAAATAAACAGGTCGGTTTCGGGTATTTCGGGTCAACCCGAAAATGACCCGATTTTTTCGGGTAAATTTTTACCCAACCCGAACCCGACCCGAAAGTCAAAATCCTCAACCCTAATTCGTACTTTTTGCGGGTTGGGTTCATGTCGGGTTTCGGGTCGTATCTGATTTTGCCACCCCTAATTCAAATAAAGGCAATTGATTGACTTTGATGAAACTTTTTCGCCTGTAGCCCTGTTAAAATCAATTCGGATTTTGCTTGCGATTGCTGCTTACTATAACTATGAGGTCTGGCAAATGGATGTGAAAACGGCCTTCCTCAATGGGGAACTTGAGGAGGAAGTGTATATGACACAGCCAGAGGGTTTTCTTTCCAAGGGAAAAGAACACCTAGTGTGTAAGCTGCTGCGAACCATATATGGTTTAAGGCAAGCTTCTCGTAGATGGAACATCCGTTTTGATGAGACAATGAAAGAGTTTGGTTTTATCAAAAACATAGATGAACCATGTGTCTACAAGAAGGTTAGTGGGAGCGCGGTAACATTTCTTGTATTTTATGTAGATGACATACTTCTTATAGGAAATGATATACCGATGCTGCAATCAGTCAAAGTATGGCTATCAAAGAACTTCACCATGAAGGACTTGGGAGAAGCATCCTACATTCTCGGTATGAAGATCTATAGAGATAGATCTAGAAGAATGATAGGTCTTACCCAGGATACATACATCCAGAAAGTGCTTAAAAGGTTTAGCATGGAAAACTCCAAAAGAGGTCTCATACCGATGAGCCATGGAGTGTCCCTTTCCCAAAAAATGTCTCCTAAGACACCTGAGGAAAGAGAACGTATGAGTAAGATTCCTTATGCTTCAGCAATAGGATCTATCATGTACGCGATGTTGTGTACTAGGCCTGATGTTGCTTATTCAATTAGTGTGACGAGCAGATATCAGTCCAATCCAGGTGAAGACCACTGGAAAGCAGTGAAGAACATCCTTAAGTACTTGCGAAGGACTAAGGACATTTTTCTTGTTTTTGGTGGTGAATCTAAGTTGAAAATAGAGGGTTATACTGACTCTATTTTTCAATCAGAAAGTGATAGCAATACCATGTCAGGGTACGTGTTTACTCTGAATGGTGGTGCGATTAGTTGGAAGAGTTCCAAACAGTCTACAACGGCTGACTCCACAGCGGAAGCAGAATATATAGCTCCAAGTGAGGCTACAAAAGAAGCCGTTTGAATGAGGAAATTTGTTTCTGAGTTGGGAGTTGTTCCTAGCGTTGAAGAGCCTATTGTCTTGTATTGTGATAACAACGCAGCAATAGCACAAGCCAAGGAACCTAGGTCTCATAAAAATTCCAAACATGTCCTGCGGCACTTTCATCTGATTAGGGAGATTGTTGAAAGAGGAGATGTCAACGTCGAGAGAGTTGACACACATAACAACATAGCAGACCCTTTAACAAAGCCACTTTCTCAAAGTCACTTTGATCGTCATAAAGACAAGATGGGTATTAGATACCAGAGTGATTGGCTTTAGTACAAGTGGGAGATTGAAAGAGATATGTCCTAAGTCCAGTCATGTATGAGGATTTAGGAATAACTTTTATAGTAATCTGTTTTGATTTCATTGATATTAATAAAAGATTTGTTTTGTTATTATTGCAGGCTCAATCTATTTTAAGTATTTAAATAAAATATACCACAGTTTAGAGTAAAACTTTTTATGGATTGTGATGAGATCATAATAATGAGACCTAAAAGATGATAGCTCTAAACTTAAATAGTTCCCTGGTTGTAGGATTACTAACTGGTAATTAATAATCCGCAAAGATCAATACATACCATGCTTGCTTCATTATGAAGGCTTTCTGTTCTCATAGACATTTGTGTGGTGACACTAAAACTAGTATGTAGGTGCTTATTATAGAATAAGTTCACTAAACATGACTCACACAGATGAACAACTGATGGAGTTCACTCATGTGTCAGTAGTTGTTCATATAGTGAGAGTTGTACAAGTATCCTTAGACTTGAGGTCATCATAGTCATCTTGTGTACACTGAACTATGCTTTGGTTTAGTTCTTAGTCTCAAGGGACAATTATAAGGGCTCTACTGGGTATAGAAATTTATACACGAAGATAGTGTATGATCAATAAAGGATCTACCCCTTCCAGTGAAGAAAGAGAATGTTCAATGCTGATCCACTTATGCTAGTTCAGGAATCTCTGGCCAGAGTGAATGAAATTAGAAAGGAGTTTCTAATTTACATTAAATAGAACTAAGCATAGTGAATGGGAAAGCAAATGATTAAATAAGATAGGCTTGACACAAGTTCCATGCCTTGTATTTAATCGTGACATTGCAGGGTGGAAGGAATTGATTGTACGGTAACTACTCACTGAATGGGTTCTTAGTATTCTAAGCAGTGAACTTCGTATTATCCGGATAGTCGCGATATGCTGAGAAGTATCCCTCACGATGTAGAATAAATATGATTAATTAATTAATCATATTTAATGAATTAGAGAATTTATATAAATAATGATAAAATAGTTTTATTATTATTTATTTCTACTACTGGCTTAATATTGAACCTACAGGGTCACACCGTAAAAGAGAATGATTTAATGATGGAGGAATTAATTAATAATGGCTGGTAATTATTTATTTATGAAATAAAGAATTAATTAGCAAATTTAATAATTGATTAAATGAGATTTAACTAATTATAAATTAATTAAGAAAAGTTCTTAATATTATTAATTAAGAATTTAATTTTGGAAATTAAATCAGGTGAGAGAATTATTTCTAAAGTGTTTAGAAAAAGGATTAATAATTAAAAGGTATTTTAATTATTAGTTAATAGGTTAATAAGAATAAAGGGTTAATAATAATAATATTTTATGGAAAAATTTCCAGCTGGAAATTTTGCCTATAAATATACTATTATAAACCCTTATTTTGTCTTAACCTAAAAAAATTTCAAAACCTTAATTCTCTCCACCTCCTCCTCCTCCATTACTATCAATTTCTTGGTGGATACCGGTGGAGTGCTTCACACTTGAGGAGCAGCTGCTAGGGACCTCCGCTCGTGGTTCTTGGATCGCTTTTAAAGGTTAAGAACGATCCCTCAATTTAATTTACGATATGTATGCATATTTTATGGATTTTATATCATGAAAATTGTTTTACCATGCTTCCGTGATAGATAAAATCCTGCAGTAATAAGGGGGATAGATGGAAAGTGAAAGTAGAAAAGGTGAAGTGCTAGTTGGAGTTAGTGGTTTGTCAAAAGCAATCACTAGATTTCAATCTAGACAAGGTGGAAAGAGTAAGAGGAATGAAAGAAGAGTAGAAGATTTGACTGTGACTACAAAAATGCAAAAATCTTCATAAGTCACAACTGTTGCTGATGAAGACCAAGGTATTCTGGTGATAGAAGCTGGTGCTGAAGCAAGTCAATATTTTCAAACTCTGAAAGTAAAAGGAAGAAAGACAACTCTGTTCTACAAGGATCCAAAGATTCAATTATTTGATTCTGAGGTGAGTAGAAGAATATTTGCAAAAAAATATCCTGGAGCTGATCTTGAACAACCAAGGCAAATGGAGAAAGACTTTAAGAATTCCATGAAGACAACAAATGTTGACATTGCTGTATTTCTCAAGTACTTTATGAAGATGATCCTTCTAACAGACCAACCAGAGGTATAACTATAAAGGAAATTAGTCAGGAAGAAGATTTCAAATCATAAGTTACTGTAACTATTGATAAGAAGCTTAAAGTAAAAGAGAAGATAAGAGAGAAGTCAAATATTTCAAAGTCAAAAGCCAAAACTGTTGCAAAGAAGAAAATAATATCTAAAGAAACTAAATCTCAAATGCTGATAGATCCAATCTATATAGTAGTTCAAGCTTATGATACTAAAGAAAAATGTGAAGAAGAAATTAGCCAAGCTCACCAAAGAAAGAAGATTTATGGAGCTTTCTAAACTGAAGAACTGGAGTTAACCTCTGACATTGCTCAAGTTAAAGAAGCAGTTCAGGAAGAAGAGTAAAGTCTGAAATTTACTGAAGTAAGATTGAATATGCATACTTGATTCCTGCATTTAGATAGTTTTGACATCATCAGTTGGAACTTGTCCATATTTCCATAATAAAAAAGTTGGGGGAGATTGTTAGGAGCAATTGATGATATCAAGCTGAAACTATCAGAAGTTCAGATCATAACTTATATCAACGGATGATGATGACATCGACGGATGATGTTATCGACGGATAATGATATCAATGGATGATACAATCAGTATTTGTCACTTCAAGTTGATCTTCTATAAGGAAAATGAAACAGGAACTCAAGGCGGTGAATCACTTTATCTCAGAAGCATTGTATAGGTTTCCTTATTGTTAATAGAATAGGATTCCTTATACATTATGTAGTTGTTCTCTACATAAAACACAGATTAGGTTCATGCTATATGCATTACGATATTATTATATCTTTCGCATAACCTAGCAGCTCTCAACGATATTTGTTCATCCTTTCGAGAGAGTACGTTTGTAACCAGTTTTTATCGATTAATATAAAAACTATTGATTCAGTTGAAGCTTTGTCGAATTTATTGTATTAACTGTATTCGCACCCCCCCCCTCACAGTTGATTAAGGGCCTAACATAATATGTAACACTAGCATCTGGTGTTACATTAGTTATTTTTTTCATTTTTAAAATTATCAAAGTGGAAATATTATCATAAAACTAGTATTAAAATTATATCATGGATTATTAATGAATCAAGAATGTAATATATAATATAATATAAATTAAAAATTTATTTATTGTACATAAATTTAAAAGTCACCTTTTAGTGTATTATTTAATACATAATAAATTAATAATTAAAATTAAAAACAAAAAAATAAAAATAAAATAAAATACTACATAATTTACTAGGTAAAAGATGTACGGGGTTCCCCCCTAAAATGAAAACTATATTCGGACTTTAGATAAAACAGATTTAACATGCTCAAACAATCTCTCTCATCTCGACTCTCTCAAATCACTCTCTCTATGGACACTCAAATGATAAATTGAAAAAGAAAGTGGAGATTTGATATTTGAATCCACACACACGCACATGTATGAATCTAAATTAAAGGCTTTTACTAATTTTTTTGATTTATTTTGTAGGTTTTGATGGCTTCAAATTAGGGCTTTAGACCTTAGTTCTTTCTTAACAACTAATGAATTGAGTGCTTTGTTTAATTGTATATGTATGTGAGTATTTCAATTTATATATGTATGAAATAAATTGCAGGCACCTGAGAAAGAAAAGGCACCTCCTCCGTCTTCAAAGCCAGCTAAATCTGGCTATGGCAAATAGAAGAAGGTCAAATCTCTCTCTCTCTCTCTCTCTCTCTCTCTCTCCTCTCTCACTCCCTCTCCCTCTCTCACTCCCTCTCTCCCTCTCTCACTCCCTCTCTCTCTCCCTCCCTCCTCCCTCCCTCACTCGCTCTCTCTCTCTCTCTCTCTCTCTCGCTCCCTGCCTCCCTCCCCCCCTCTCTCTCTCTCTTTATTTCTCTCTCTCTCTCTCCCTCCCCCTAACCCTCTCTCCCTGCCTCTCTTTCTCTCTACCTCCCTTTACCCCTCTCTCTAATTTAATTATTTTATATGTGTTTATGTTAGCCATTATGCATCTTCTGTTGAAAATGTTATGTGTTGAATAAAATTAAGTTATTTGGAAACATATTTTTTTAATTATTAATGATTTCTAGGTGAGTATAATTCGACTGTAACGTAGTGTTTTGATAATCCTTTGTGTATGAGATTTTGTCGAGAGATTGTAACTCAGTGAATTTTATGAAAAGCGAAACTGTTTGATGCTGAATACGGGGCTCTGATAGCTTTACGAAATACTGGCATCGAGATTATGGTTTGAATTCCCAATGAGATGTTAGCAACTCTGGCTTCCAGTCCAAAGGCTGCTGAGAAATGGGTGTCGAAAAATATGACTGATCATTTAGGTGGTAGTGGTGCTAACACCAGGTTGGCCCCTCATTATCTAGTTTGTTATATTTGTTGGCTGTTGAATGCTATGTTAATTATTTAAAAATGAAATTAAAGCTAAATAGTTCTCTAGAGATTTTTAAGAGAACAACAAGAGGCATATTAAATCATTGGGGAAGAGTTAAGATTTGAAAACGCTGTAAAATATACAAACTCTATGCCACTTTGTGTACAAACTATAGACTATTGCCAAGTTTCTATTACAAAAGGCTTTATTTTGTTTTTTTTTTTATTTTTTCTTGCTAAGTAGTTGTATTTTATATTTTAGAATTCTTTGTAGGATTATATAAAGGTTACTTATCAGGAGGGAAATGTTTTCGGTAGTCTGAAGTTTGTATGAACTTTGCCCAATGGAAATGTAAAATTGACTATTGAGTAGTATCATGAAACAGAAAGATTAGCAAGCAAATAATAAAAAATGGTTGTTATTATAACATGGAAAATGCACTTTGATTTGTATTGGGGATTGGGGAAGTACGTTTAATATGTACAAGGGAAATGATTCATGTAGAGTACATCATTTGATTTAATATTTATGTGCTCTATATGTATATGATTAGCTCATTGTTATTTGTAGTTGAGTTAAGAAGCTAGTTTATGATAATTAATGCTATAGTGACCTTCTTGATGCAAGAGTGAGATGGAAAAGAACCGCAAGCTTAATGATCTTCTTGATACCCTGGATTTTAATCAAGTGGTTATTTTTGTAAAGAGTGTTAGTAGAGCTGCAGAATTAAACAAACTTTTAGTGGAATGTAATTTCCCATCGATTTGCATCCATTCTGGGATGTCTCAGGAAGAAAGGTACGTACGAGTGTTACGATTTTCCTTTATCAGCCTAGAATATTGTGCGTATTTGTTCAATATATTGGTACTAACTTTGGCACCTTAGGATTTACAGTATCTCCATTTTATTTTTCTTGTAATTGCAGCTCTATCTAAACTTTAACTTGAAACTTGTGGTAATAAATAATCTTAACCTGCCTGTTTTGAGCACTTCAGAATTGTCAAAAATCACAGTTGGCTTTGTACATATGCATGTTTATAGGTGTCTGTTATCTATTTTGATAGAAATTTATTTAACTTTGTGTAATTTATTTTATTTGGTTTCCAATAACATTATCATGTATTAGTACAATGGTGACCACTATCAGAGATTATGTTGTACTTCCATGTAATTAGTCCCCGTACTTTGCACTAGTATCTCCCGGGGATCTAGGAACATTGATGCATTGGTTTGATCTTTTTGTTTCTGCTTTTCTTGTCATTTTGAATCCATGGTTATTGTTTAGGGCACTTGGTGCATCCACTGATCATGTATATATAATAATACATTATGTACAGATCAACCCATATCTTATATTAATCAATAAAAACATATTTTTTTTGAATCTTTATCCTATAATAATCCACTTTCTTCTGTATTGTCTATCTATGTTTGTAGATATATAGATAAAAATTGCTTTTTGTTTTTAATTTAATTTGATCACCTACTTCTATCAGATTTATCGATCGAAAATCAAAAGTACTAACCTGATGGATTTATAGATTTATATGGTTATTACAAGTTAAAGTATTTGATGGATTACTCAAGTATAATGACCAGTTGTACAAGATTCAAAAGATCTAACTTGCATTTTATTATGGAAATTTTGTTGTTGGAACAATAATATAGAGATGAGAATGGACTACCCTTTGCTCAGAGATTATCTACATATCAGTTGACTGAGGAAGATTTTACTTGTACTGTACATAATTAGTGATGTATTTTAGTTTTGGAAGCCATTGACATTTTGGAAATATAGACGTAGTAAGGTTGTTCTTTTTCTTGTTATTTTCGTTATATCATAGAAAACTTATGTAGAACATCTGAATATGTAATTTTACCAACTAGGTTATTCTTAGTTATGTTTAAGTAAGTTTACTTGCTTTGCTAGTCAATACATTAAATTAGAATGGAATCGAAAGGTAGGCCACAGAGATTGAGATTTAAAAATAATTATAACATATAAATTTAATATACCCCATTAGCGGTATAAATATATCATTAGATGGGGCCCACTTATGCAATCTTGATCAAGTTATTGTATCACTCATTTTGCGTTACATTTGAGCCATTTAGTGTTACAGTAGTTGCCTATTGTAACGTTTACTTCTCTGTTACAATAGATCAATGAAGTGTTACATTAGAGTGTCTTTTGTAATGCTCGTTTACGGAACGCCCCCAGGTGTTATAATAGACCTAATGTAACATTTTTTGGGCCTATTGTAACACCATTTAGGCATTACAATATCCCATTTATGGCATAGTGATGGTAATATATAGAATACACTGCGTTCTTTTTTGTTGTGTTTTCATGTTTATGGACAATGTTTCTGATTTTTCTTGAATAATAACATGGCATGTAAAAACCATTATATTATGTATTGTAGAGCGTTAAGGAAATGGTTTGATCTTTATTGTGTGTACTTCAATATTGTTCCTTAATAACTTGTTTTTGGCCTTTAAGTTTGAGAGGCTGATCAAGTACTATATGAAAGTGAAACCTTGTTAATGGTTGTAGTTTTATTATAAAACTGTTGAATATGTTTTTGTGTTTAGGTACATTTAGACTTGAAATTTGGTCAAATGCTCTCTCTTGCAGAATACCGATCTTATCTAATATTTGACTTAGATTAAAACCGTAAATATTTGGTCATTGAAATTTAGTTTTATCCTGAGATTAGCGTATATTTGTTCACTTTATAGTCATGACTGAGGAGCTTCTTAGATCTTTTATGTTTATCAATAAGGATGATGTATTTTTCTTTATCATTCCCGTCAAACATTTACATGATGAATTACAGTTATTTCGATATGTTGGTAAATATATGAAAACATCTAAAACTTGTACATATATCAGTTCTACATTGCTATTATTGAGAAAGATAATTCTGATGAAATGGTTTGTGTTGAAATGTTGTTTTCCAATTGATACTCATTTGTACTGGTTGGAATTTTTTTGCAATTCATGTACAAGTTACATTCTATGTGTTTGCTCAGTCAAAAGAAGTATGTGTTGCTATGTAATTTGACTATCATGATATTCTTATTTGACAGAACACTACAATGAATGAAGTCAAGAAATTTTACCCTCTTTTTGGACTTGAAGCTAACATAACTTTAGTCTCTTTTCTGGTAGTTTGCTATAACGGATAACTACAAAAATATTTTAATATGGCACGAAAAGTGAAAATTGGGGATAATGGAAAGCTTGAATTTTTGGTATCATCTAGTAAATTAGGGATCTTATCACTTTGGTGGTCGCTTATGGTATTAGCATCAACTAGTATTTTGATATTTTTTTCTTTTGAAGTTAGGTTTTATATACTTTGGAAGTTAGAATTGGGTTAATGTACCCAATTTAGTTTGATTTAGTAAATTTTATAACTTTTTAGGTGCTTCTTGGGTTAATTGTTGGAAGCCTTGTTTGGCAAAAATCATGTAAAAATAGAACAATTATGTTCGGTATTTTTTATGAAGTGTTGTATTTGACTACATATGGTGTTTGTGGCGCCCTCCAAACTCGGGTCAGAAGTTTGGGGTCCACACACATACACCTTATTTATTACCTGCTTATAACAATAATAAAGATAATAATAATATGCAGTGACCCTACTTACCAACTACCGTGGAACGCAACAGGTTAAAGTATGCACACAAGCCAACCACACTTACTTATATTACAAACCGTTCAAATCCCAACTATCCAACTCAGAACTGAGTATTAAATATTATTACAAACTTTAACAAACTTAAATTATTCCAAAAGAAGCATACTAGCTTAGCTCGATCAACCTGAACCCCTAGCTCTTGCACTGGACTGGGGATCCTCGGTACCAACCGGTTCCTTCTTAACTGGAAAAGAACATAAATAATATCGCACAAATGAGCTAACTAGCTCAGCAAGTCACAATGACAAAACTGAGAATAATGATCATCAGGTAAATATGGTTATGATATCAAGTGAACAATGGATTATGATTTAGAATTGGATATTATATTTTCATTTTAAAAACCAAGGTTAGGTTGCTGATTAGTCACGCACTAACCCTGACCACGAATCAGGTCCACAATTTATAAAAACAATCCAAATCTACCATAATAACAGAATAAGCAGTAATAAACCATGAATAAGATCATTAACAACAGTGGACGTTCAATAATGAAAATGGTTCCAATCTGTATAAGGATCAATATGGCATTTCCAAAGCTTGGCTGTTAGATAGTAAAATAATTGGATAACAAAGGAATCAACATTTCAGGATTCCAAGGATTTGGTCTTTCAAAGCATAAGATACAATGGTTTGAATGTGTAAGCAATTTGGTTCAGTGTTTAATATTTAGTTTGTATGTATTTGCGGAGTAGTATGGTATATTTGGGGTTCGTATCTGGGTATACAACAATCAATGGTCTAGAAAGAATCAGGTTTACGGCTCAAGATCAATAACTGGAATCAAGGTTTAGGGTTCAGTGCTTCAAAGCACTTGCAATGTAAAACAATAATATCAATCAATACAATATCTCGAGAAAATTCAGAACACTTGCCTGGTACTAGCTTACTACACTGCACTTGCTCTCAATCACCACTGTCTTACTCCTTGACTATCTGTTTCCCTTTCCTATGCCTTGCCTCTTCTGCTCACATATCATAAGCATCTATCAATATTTAACTCATACGATTCTATTCGACACATACTTCTATCTACCCTTCGCTTCACCCAAATCCGATTAGCGGATTGAAAGTTACGCAATAAACAAGTAAACATTGAATATACAGACCGACAGTTAACCAACAAGTTACATATAACACATAACACGTTATATAATCAATGATATATCATTTGGAAAGAAGTCTCGGGTCATAAATAGACTTTCGGATATTTAAAATAATTTTTAAATAATTTTTCAGAATTAAAACGGGTCGTTGGATCAATTTCGGAGTAGTAAATAGGGTTTGGTTGGCCAATTCTGGCTTTGAAACAATTTTATAATAATTATCGAGCCTTGGAAACAATTTTAAAATAATATTTTAAAGCTCGAAACTATTTTTCGTAATTTTTAAATCATTTTTAAATAATTAAATATAATTAAATAATTAATTAAAATCAATTAATAATTAATTAAATCAATTAATCAATTAATTTCCTGAATTAATTGACCAATTAATCAATTAAAAATTAACTCAAATTAATTAACTAACTAATTCAGATTTATTTTTGAATTAAAATAATAATTTTTAGAATTTTCAGAAATTAAAAACGAATTTTTATAATAAAAATAAATAGGAAAATATGATTTTTAAATATTTTTAAAATAGGAATCCAAAATTTGCAAGTTCTGGAAAGTTCAGCGACTGAACTTCATCGTTTTCAAAACAACAAGGGCTAAAGTGCAATTTTGCACCCCCGTCGCCGGAAAACGTCCTGTCTCGCCGGAGACGACGTTCCAATCACACAGACAACCCCTGAATAGGCCGTAAAATAGTCGAGAAGTTCGCCGGTTTCCGGCGAATTCGACGTAACTTTAAAATAACAACTCCCTTTGATTCCGACATCCTCTGTTAACGAGTTATATACCATCGATTGCAAATTTCATAAGGAACATAATCCACTATAAATCAACAGCTAATAACCCCTAAATCAAGAAGCCCCAAATTTCAATTGAAAACATTCATACGGGTTATAAACCCTAATTTTGAAATTCGAAAATCAAACTCAATTTTGAACATGTTATTGAACTCCAAATCAGTCATATAATATATCAAAATCATCAGGAAAACAAGCTCTACAACATGCAAGCATCAAATCATACAAACAATCATCCGAACAAAAATTCAAATTTTTAACAAAATTAATTCGAAAATAAATAAAAATATAGAAAATAAACCTTGATTTCTGCAGGTGTATGGATCACAAAATCTGGTAGAGCTCTTCAAAACCTTCAGATTGGTTACTCGAGCTTTCTAAACTGAATTCAATAACACCTCCAAAAGCTTGTTTGATTCTCGAAAGATTATATGAATATAAGGTTTTTCTCTGGAAAATTATATAATTATCTGTCTGCAAATGATTTTGATACGAAATAAAATACGGTAAAAGGCTATTTATAATTACGGAAAATTAGTATCCCGTTGGATCATTCCAGATATAAAATGGTACGTTTATTTGTAAAAACTGATCCAAACAGTATCGGTTTTCGTGATAATTATCCAATTCAGTACAATTTGTACTGCGGTCTTGGTCTCAGCGCCTGGTTACACGTACTACGAAGTGATAATTGGGATAGTTTAATAAAAAGCTCTCGTTTATCGAAAATACGAGTTTTATTGATTTACCGAAACGAATATTGTATTGAAAATGTTGCGCCGGGACCCGCGCAGGACAAACCGTACGCCGGATCGAAAAAGTCGAAACATGGAATATGCTCGGAATATTACAATTAGGTTAGGAAGGAGTTCCCAGAAGAGTTTCGGGTTCCAAAAACGTAACAACGGATGACGTCGGTTGGTTCCCGTTTTTATAAAATAGATTTTAAATACCGGGAAAAAGATTTTATAAATTTCATATGATCCTTATAAATTCATAAATCAACATAAAAATAATTAGGAGGATATGACAATTATCTATATTTTATTTTGGACATATAAAAATTAAAATACTCAATTAATAATATTTTTAAATATCCAAACATATTTAACACTTAACAATTAATTCACAGAACAGATACTGAACACATATATTAATTATTTATTAGCAAAATACTTACACGATATATCCCGGATATTACATCCTTCCCCCTTAAAAGGATTATGTCCTCAGAATCTCCTAAGAAAACAAATGAGGGTACTTTTCTCTCATATCACTTTCTAATTCCCAGGTTGACTCTTCAACCTTTGGGTTTCTCCATAATACTCTTACTAGCTTTACCACTTTATTTCTTAATACCTGTTCTCTTTCCTCTAAAATCTCTATCGGACTCTCTACATATGACAAATCTGCCTGAAGCTCTATTGACTCATATTCTATTACATGCCTGGAGTCTGGATTATACTTCTTAAGCATCAATACGTGAAAAACATTGTGAATGTGCTCCATGTGTGGAGGTAACTCCAATTCGTAAGCTACTTTGCCAACGCGCTTTAGAATCTCAAAAGGTCCGACATATCCTGGGCTCAGCTTTCCTTTCTTTCCAAACCTCGTTAGTCCCTTCCACGGTGATACTTTTAGTAATACCAAGCTTCCTTCTTCGAGTTCCATGTCTTTCCTTGATTGGTCTGCATATTTCCTTTGACAGTCCTGTGCGGCTATCAATTTCTTTTGGATAATTTCAACCACTTCTTTTGTCTGCTGCACTAGTTCAGGTCCAAGTATTTTGCGTTCTCCTACTTCGTCCCAATGCACTGGAGATCTGCATTTGCATCCATAAAGGGCTTCATAGGGTGGCATCCCAATACTGGCATGATAACTGTTGTTATAAGCAAATTCTATCAGAGGTAAATGTTCGTCCCAACTTCCTTTGAAATCAATAGCACAAACACGTAACATGTCCTCAATTGTCTGAATCGTTCTTTCACTTTGGCCATCCGTTTGTGGGTGGTAAGTTGTACTCATATTCAATCTTGTTCCCAAACATTCTTGAAAACTTTTCCAAAATCTTGAATTAAATCTTGGATCTCGATCAGATACGATAGACACAGGAACTTCATGACGAACTACAATTTCCTTCAGGTACATATGGACCAAATTGTTGAGTGAAAATCTTTCATTTATAGGCAGAAAATGAGCTGACTTGGTAAGTCTATCCACTATAACCCAAATGGCATCATGATTATCCCTTGTCCTTGGTAATCCAACTATGAAATCCATGGAAATATGTTTCCACTTCCACTCTGGAATTTCCAATGGCTGTAGCAATCCACTTGGTCTTTGATGTTCGGCTTTAACTCTCTGACATGTATAACATCTGCTAACCCATTCCGCAATTTTCCTCTTCATATCTGGCCACCAATAGTTTTTCTTTAAATCTCTATACATTTTGGTACTTCCTGGATGGATTGAATACCTTGAATTATGTGCTTCCTGTAAAATTTCATTCTTTAGCTCCGTCACTGGTGGAATCCAAATTCTTGAAGAAAACCTAAGAATACCTTGATCATCCTTCTGCGTGTACAATTCCTCACCTACCAAATGATTTATATCTTGATCCATTACATCTTCCTAACACTTCTTTATTTTCTCTAGCAACTTCGGCTGAAAAGTTATACTGTACACTTTTGCTTCATTAGGCCTGCAAACTTTAATCTCCAATTCCAGTTTCTGAAATTCCTTATATATTTCTTCAGGTACTGATAACACATTCAACTTTTCCTTCCGACTTAACGCATCTTCTACAACGTTCGCTTTACCGGGATGATAATTAATCGAGCAGTCGTAATCCTTGATCAATTCTAACCATCTCCTTTGCCTCATATTAAGCTCCTTCTGAGTGAATATATACTTTAAGCTTTTGTGATCGGTGTAAATCTCACACTTTTCTCCATAAAAATAATGTCTCCAAATCTTCAAAGCAAAAACTATGGCTGCTAGCTCCAAATCATGAGTAGGATATTTCTGTTCGTGTGGTTTCAATTTCCTTGACGCATACGCAATCACCTTATCGTGCTGCATTAGAACACATCCTAGTCCTTTCTGAGAAGCATCGCTATAAATTACGAAATTCCCTTGATCATCTGGAAGTGATAAAACAAGTGTTGTGATTAATCGTTGCTTCAATTTCTGAAAAATTCTTCGCACTTGTCGTTCTATATAAACTTTTCATTCTTCCATGTAAGCTTTGTTAATGGTATTGCAATCCTTGAAATTTTTTGAATGAATCGACGATAATATCCCGCTAATCCCAAGAAACTTCTTACCTCGGTGGGTGTTCTCGGTCTCTCCCAGTTTGTAATTGCCTCGATCTTTTCTGGGTCCACTTTGATCCCTTCATTAATGACTATGTGTCCTAAGAACTGAACTTCCTGTAGCCAAAACTCACACTTCGAGAATTTAGCATATAACTTCTTTTTCCTTAAAATTTCCAAAGCTGTTCTCAGATGTTCCGCATGATCCCCTTCCGCCTCTGAATAAATCAAAATATCGTCTATAAACACAATAATGAACTTGTCCAAGTATTCCTTGAAAATTTTGTTCATCAGGTCCATAAACGCTGCCGGGGCATTGGTCAATCCAAAAGACATCACTAAAAGTTCGTAATGTCCATACCTTGTTCTGAAAGATATCTTCGGTATATCTTCTGGCTTACTCTTCAGTTGATGATATCCCGATCTTAAATCAATCTTGGAGAAGTACTTGGCTCCCTTCAGTTGATCAAACAAATCATCAATTCTGGGTAACGGATACTTGTTCTTGATTGTAAGCTTGTTGAGTTCCCTATAGTCGATACACAGTCTCATGCTTCCATTTTTCTTCTTGACAAATAATACCGGGGCTGCCCACGGGGATATACTGGGTCTGATTACTCCTTTCTCTAATAATTCTTGCAATTGCTTCGCTAGCTCTTTCATTTCAACGGGCGTCATTCTGTACGGGGCCTTGGATACTGGTTATGTTCCAGGTGCTAAATCGATTGCAAACTCAATTTCTCTATCTGGAGGAAGTCCTAGTAACTCATCGAGAAACACATCTGGAAATTCATTCACTATTGGAATATCTTCAAGTTTCGCTGACTCCTGACTCCTATCAATCACATATGCCACGAATGCTCACATCCTTGCCGTAGTAACTTCTTGGCTTGAATCATCGTTAAGAATTTCTTTACTTGTTTCTGGCCCTTGAACGTTACTATTCTTTCGTCTGGCGTCTTCACCATTACCTTCTTATTTCGACAATCTATCTGGGCATCGTGCTTAGATAACCAATCCATTCCTAAGATAACGTCAAATTCTCCTAACTTAAATGGTATCAAATCTACACAAAACTTACTACCAGAAATCTCAATCTCACAATTCCCACAAACTTGACTAACAGATACTCGTTCTTGATTTGCCAATTCCACAGTCATTATTTCATTTAAATATTCAACTGGGCAATTTAACTTACTAACAAAATCTTGTGAAACAAACGATCGAGTTGCTCCCGAATCTATTAACACTTTAGCACATAAAGAATTCACATTAAGCGTACCTGCCACGACATCAGTATCCTGGATAGCATCCTTCACAAACATGTCAAAAACTCTAGCCCTTGAAGTCCTATTTACTGGTGGGGTAGACCCCATAATCCTCAATACATTACTGACTGGGGCTGGTGTCTTGCAATCCCTAGCTATATGTCCTGGCTTTCCACATTTAAAGCACGTAAATCCAATGGCTGGAACCTTCACTGCTGGATTCCGGATAGGCTGATCCTTACTTGCGGACTCTCTTGCTGGCTGATTTCAGCACTCCCTCGAATAGTTCCCTTTCTGATTGCACTTGAAACAAACTACATTCAACTTATTACAAATTCCCCCATGCTTTTTCCCACATACTTGACAATCTGGAATACTTAATTTCAACTGATTTGGCTGATTCGTATTAACTGGACGGTTGCCCTGGCTTCCGTCGCTTGCATTTTGTCTCCTGAAATTAAAATTCATCCATGGCTGAAACTTGCCCTTCTTAAAATTTGGAAACTTCCCTGGTTGTGACTGACCTTCATTCCCTTCAAATTTCCTTTTCTTGCTTTCTTTCTCCTTTTGTGACATATCACTCTCTGTCTCTGCGATCATAGCCTTCTGTACAACTCCTACATAGGTATCCAATTCAAAAATGGCTACCTTCACTCGGATCCATGGTTTCAAACCTTGCTGGAATCTTTTAGCCTTCTTCCTGTCAGTATCCACATACGACGGTACATACCTTGACAATTCCTCAAACTTACTCTCATAATCTGTCACCGACATGTTTCCTTGCTTTAGTTCTAAAAATTTCAACTCCATCTGATCCTGAACAAACTGAGGAAAATACTTTTCTAAAAACAATTTCTTAAACCTCTCCCAAGTAATAACATCTGTACCTTCCAACGTCTTCACCATCTCCCACCAATAGGTGGCCTCATTTTTCAAATAGTAACTTGCAAACTCAACCTTCTGTTCGTCCTTTACTTTTACTAAGGCAAATGTCTTCTCTATCTCCTTTAACCAAACATTTGCTTCAATCGGTTCTAAGGAACCCTTGAATTCTGGTGGGTTTACTGCCTGAAAAGTTTTAAAAGTTACCTGGGGATTGGTCTGTCTTTGTTGTTATTGTGCCAGGTGAACTGTTTGTTGGGCCAAGATTTGAAGAATCTGGGCTATTGCTGGGTCTATGGGTCCTGGGTTTGCATTCTGATTTGTATTATCTTGGTCGTTATTATTGTTGTTGTTGGTTTCTTCATTCTAGGTGTTGGTGTAGGTATTTCTTCTGGGAGGCATTTTCTGTAAAGAATTAAACAACTTATTTAGCTTTTAAACCAAATTCTTTGCAGAAAAGAAAAGTTTTGTAAAACGGAAATATTTCTTTTTGAAAACAGTTATAACTAAGTAAATTGCATGCTTCTTTACAGAATATAACAGTTATGGAAAACAGGGTACATGGTATCACAGGGGTATAACTGGTGCTATAAATAAGGTAAAGTAAAATAGGTGCAGTAAAATGAATGACAATACTGGAAAGGAAAGGTGCTGATATATATATAGATTAAAAGTTTTGGGTAGTACAAGCGTAAAAACGCTTCGAAAGTAAAAGCAAAAAAGGGTACAACAACCTACTCACTAGTCAACATAGCTAGTCTATAAATACAACTCAAAAGTCTACTAATACACACTACACACTACTGTACATACTACATAACCATCACAATACTGCTCATCATCTCTGGATCTCTAACTCATGGCAAGTCTGGACCTCCAATCTCCTCAAGCTCTTCTAGAACCTACTTAGCCCACTCCACTAGGAAATCAGGGGTGATGTCCTCATGTGTAGCCTCAGCAATCCTCACTGCAGCTGCTCTACTAAAATGCCTGGAGCCTCTCTCTGAGTCGCCTCTCACCACTCCCAACCTCCCTGGTACGCATAATATGTAGTAACTCCTGAATCTGACCCTGTAGGAATCGCTGCTCCATAAGGCAAGCCTCAAACTGATGATATGGAACATGATAGGAAGAGAACTGAAAATGTACTCCTGTAACTGAGTGACTAGTAAAGCCTGAATCAGCAGGTGGGGGTCCTCTGATAGGTGGCCTCATGCCTGGAGGTGGAATAGCCTGCAATGGTACGGGCTGCAACACAAGTGGAGGTAGTATAGCCAACACTGGTGGAATAACAGGACGTGGATCTGAAGACGGCACTCCAACTGAAGGCTCTGAGTGATCAGCTGATACGGGAATAAAAGAGTCGGCCATCGCTGCTATCTGAAATCATATCGCAATATAAGAATCTCGAACTACGACGCGAATCATACCAATACCTGTTATACTGAAGTACTCAACCTCTCGACGTTCTATCTTTCTATTCCTTACTTCTAATCCTAACCCTCTACCCATTCCCTTCAACCTAGGCTTGTGTTAGTGACTTATAACCTGTAGCTCTGATACCAAACCTGTGGCGCCCTCCAAACCTGGGTCAGAAGTTTGGGGTCCACACACATACACCTTGTTTATAACCTGCTTATAACAATAATAAAGATAATAATAATATGTAGTGACCCTACTTACCAACTACCGCGGATCGCAACAGGTTAAAGTATGCACACAAGCCAACCACACTTACTTATATTACAAACCGTTCAAATCCCAACTATCTAACTCAGAACTGAGTATTAAACATTATTACAAGCTTTTACAAACTTAAATTATTCCAAAAGAAGCCTACTAGCTTAGCTCGATCAACCTGAACCCCTAGCTCTCGCGCTGGACTAGGGATCCTCGGTACCAACCGGTTCCTTCTTAACTGGAAAAGAACATAAACAATATCGCACAAATGAGCTAACTAGCTCAGCAAGTCATAATGACAAAACTGAAAATAATGATCATCAGGTAAATATGGTTATGATATCAAGTGAACAATGGATTATAATTTAGAATTGGATATTATATTTTCATTTTAAAAACCAAGGTTAGGCTGTTGATCAGTCACGCACTAACCTTGAGCAAAGCACACGACACTGCTCTAAGAACTAGATCCAAGGCACACATTGGCCTAACTTGACCATTATATGGTCTGACCACGAATCTGGTTCACAATTTATAAAAACAATCCAATTCTACCATAATAATAGAATAAGCAGTAATAAACCATGAACAAGATCATTAACAACAGTGGACGTTCAATAATGAAAATAATTCCAATCTGTATAAGGATCAATATGTCATTTCCAAATCTTGGCTGTTAGGTAGTAAAATAATTGGATAACAAAGGAATCAACATTTCAGGGTTCCAAGGCTTTAGTCTTTCAAAGCATAAGATACAATGGTTTGAATGTGTAAGCAATTTGGTTCAGTGTTTAATATTTAGTTTATATGTATTTACGGAGTAGTATGGTATATTTGGGGTTCGTATCTGGGTATACAACAATCAATGGTCTAGAAAGAATCAGGTTTACGGCTCAAGATCAATAACTGGAATCAAGGTTTAGGGTTCAGTGCTTCAAAGCACTTGCAATGTAAAACAACAATATCAATCAATACAATATCTCGAGAAAATTCAGAACACTTGCCTGGTACTAGCTTACTACACCGCACTTGCTCTCAATCACCACTGTCTTACTCCTTGACTATCTGTTTCCCTTTCCTATGCCTTGCCTCTTCTGCTCACATATCATAAGCATCTATCAATATTTAACTCATACGATTCTATTCGACACATACTTCTATCTACCCTTCGTCTCACCCAAATCCGATTAGCGGATTGAAAGTTACGCAATAAACAAGTAAACATCGAATATACAGACCGACAGTTAACCAACAAGTTACATATAACACATAACACATCACATAATCAATGATATATCATTTGTAAAGAAGTCTCGGGTCATAAATAGACTTTCAGATATTTAAAATGATTTTTAAACCATTTTTCGGAATTAAAACGGGTCGTTGGATCAATTTTGGAGTAGTAAACAGGGTTTGGTTGGCCAATTCTGGCTTTGAAACAATTTTATAATAATTATCGAGCCTTGGAAACAATTTTAAAATAACATTTTAAAGCTCAAAACTATTTTTTGGAATTTTTAAATAATTAAATCTAATTAAATAATTAATTAAAATCAATTAATATTTATTAAATCAATTAATCAATTAATTTCCGAATTAATTGACCAATTAATCAATTAAAAATTAACTAAAATTAATTAACTAACTAATTCAGATTTATTTTTGAATTAAAAATAATTTTTGGAATTAAAATAATAATTTTTAGAATATTCAGAAATTAAAAACGAATTTTTATAATAAAAATAAATAGGAAAATATGATTTTTAAATATTTTTAAAACAGGAATCCAAAATTTGCAAGTTCTGGAAAGTTCAGGGACTGAACTTCATCGTTTTCAAAACAATAGGGGCTAAAGTGCAATTTTGCACCCCCATCGCCGGAAAACGTCCTGTCTCGCCGGAGACGACGGTCCCAGAATCCTCATACCTTCACAAGCTCCAGATTTAATCTACAATTCACCAGGAATCTAACCATACCATCCAATCACACAGACAACCCCTGAATAGGCCGGAAAATAGTCGAGAAGTTCGCCGGTTTCCGGCGAACTCGACGTAACTTTAAAATCACAACTCCCTTTGATTCCGACATCCTCTGTTAACGAGCTATATACCAATCGATTGCAAATTTCATAAGGAACATAATCCACTATAAATCAACAGCTAATAACCCCTAAATCAAAAAGCCCCAAATTTCAATTGAAAACATTCATACGGGTTATAATCCCTAATTTTTAAATTCGAAAATCAAACTCAATTTTGAACATGTTATTGAACTCCAAATCAGTCATTTAATATATCAAAATCATCAGGAAACCAAGTTCTACAACATGCAAGCATCAAATCATACAAACAATCATTCGAACAAAAATTCATATTTTTAATAAAATTAATTCGAAAATAAATAAAAATATAGAAAATAAACCTTGATTTCTGCAGGTGTATGGATCACAGAATCTGGTAGAGCTCTTCAAAACCTTCAGATTGGTTACCCGAGCTTTCCAAACTGAATTCAATAACACCTCCAAAAGCTTGTTTGATTCTCGAAAGATTATATGAATATAAGGTTTTTCTCTAGAAAATTATATAATTATCTGTCTGCGAATGATTTTGATACGAAATAAAATACGGTAAAAGGCTATTTATAATTACGTAAAATTAGTATCCCGTTGGATCATTCCGGATATAAAACGGTACGTTTATTTGTAAAAACTGATCCAAATGGTATCGGTTTTCGGGATAATTATCCAATTCAGTACAATTTGTACTGCGGTCTTGGTCTCAGCGCCTGGTTACACGTACTACGATGTGATAATTGGGATAGTTTAATAAAAAGCTCCCGTTTATCGAAAATACGAGTTTTATTGATTTACCGAAATGAATATTGTATCGAAAATGTTGCGTCGGGACTCGCGCAGGACAAACCGTACGCCGGATCGAAAAAGTCGAAACATGGAATATGCTCGGAATATTACAATTAGGTTATGAAGGAGTTCCCGGAAGAGTTTCGGGTTCCAAAAATGTAACAACGGATGACGTCGGTTGGTTCCCGTTTTTATAAAATAGATTTTAAATACCGGGAAATGTTTTTATAAATTTCATATGATCCTTATAAATTCATAAATCAACATAAAAATAATTAGGAAGATATGACAATTATCTATATTTTATTTTGGACATAAAAAAATTAAAATACTCAATTAATAATATTTTTAAATATCCAAACATATTTAACACTTAACAATTAATTCACATAACAGATACTGAACACATATATTAATTATTTATTAGCAAAAATACTTACACGATATATCCCGGATATTACAGTGTTACATATTATAAAAAAATGATGTTGCAAATGACAATAATGGTGTTACAATTGACTAAAATTGGTGTTGTATATTAAAAAACATTGTTTTATTACATATTGCGGGGGCCATTGTTGACGTAGCAAATATGGGGCCCACTACCGACCTGGCAAAAATGGGGCCCGCTGTGATGTGGCAAGTCGGACGCCTGCTAATGTGGCAAGGTAGGGACCGTTGCTAATCTAGCAAAGTGACGTGTCACTTGCCACGTAGGACTCTAGGGGGGGGGGTGATGTGGCTTCTTTATTATGCAACACCAAGTGTTGTTGCCATTGTATGCCTTTGGTGTTGCAAAAGAGGAATAATGCAAAACTTTCTAGTTTTGCAGAAAGTGATGCATTAGACGTCTACGGCCACGTCCACATTGGCAACCCTCGCATTGTGTTTCCTATTGCAACAACATTTATGCGTTATGCAACTGTATCGTAGGGGTTTCCTAGTGTGTGATTCTGTTTTATGTACCTCACCAGTGTTTCACTCTTCTCTCCACTCGTGTTTACACTCATTCTCACAAGTGCATCACTCCTCTCATAGCTCCAAAATCTAGCTGTACCTGCAAGGGAATCACCTTTGACATACTTAAGGAGGTCATAGGTGGTGCAATTGGAGTTCACAAATCCCCTTCCTTGTTGGACTCGTTAGATGAATCTCAGTCAAAATCTACAAATTTCTAGTTTCCCGTTGAGGGTTCCATATTTGAACTCTGGGAAGGTAAACAATGCTCCAAAGAATTTAGCATAAAGATCAAAGTTTCCTTCTAATGTTTGTGAAGATATTTCCTAGTGACTCATCAGGTGAATCTGAATCATTGTCAACAAGTTGCTGATATGCACTTATGTCAGACCCACTATCCGAAGATGCATCCAGGGGATTTAAGTCTAGGGAGGTAGACACTAACCACTGACATATGGCTATTGGATCAGTATCATATCCTAACACCTATAAAGACAATTGGTCCAATAAAGAACCTTGAACAATAGAATATGACCTTAAAATGGTTGGAACTCTTATTTCCGTCAACTCTTCCTTTGTGTGTGTAACTTCACCTTGTGCATCAAATTTTTTTTGTGTTCAAAGTGGTGATACTACATCAGATACCCTGGTCGATAGAAATTTTCAACAAACGCACCCTGTTGAGAGGATGAATCTAGTAACTATTTTGTGCCTTTTTAGCCATTACATATTTTTGAGAAGATGTATGGGGGCTAGCAGTTGCCTCATTTTTAATATAACTCGACTTTGTAGGAGACATAACTGTTGGGTTGACCTCTGAACCTTTCTTATGTGGTGCACTAAGGCACTTTCTCCCTCACGCTCGTTCATACTTTATTTTGGAGGTAAGAGAGTGTTGGTATGTTCTGTTTTTGTGTCTGTTTTTGCAGTCAAGGATAAAAGTTGTGGGTTTTCAACCTCATGACTATCAATTAAAGAAGGCCATTACATATGGCAATGTAGAGATAAAATGCACTTAAAATCTATAATGAATGAAAATTATACATTTAATATTTTAAGAGAAATGATGTACAATAGTGATTTCAAAAAAAAATCATGAAATAAGTAATCACCATTGTAGAAATAAGTTTGATTTTTCTCTTAAAACTGTTCGAGTGCACAAGTCTGCATCTATGCATAAATAATAAATAATTATGTCTTTGACATGAAAAAACACAGACTTATGACATAACAGTATTAAGAAGAGAAAGAAAAATTTTGTCTTTTAATATAAATGAGTTTTTAGAAAAAACATTGATCACTTAGAGTAAAGTCTAAACAATTCTCATTCATGTCTAAAGCTGCATAATTTGTCTTTATAAAATTATTATCAACAACATTGTTTATTGATAAATAATCTTAATAAGAATCATTATATGCTGATTACAGATTGTAGTGAATTTGTGAGATATAGCAACACATATAAATTCACTATAACTTAAAATCTCATAATTATCCGTAACAAAATATTAACAATATATCATTGAATGATACTTTCCAAGTGCTTTAGATACCAATAATTATGATGTACCTTATTTTAACTATATCAAAACAAGATATCAATGAATTAGTTATGAACTATCTATCAAACAGACATTATCATTCAATTTGATATACTATACAATTGTTAACTCCTAACAACTATAATATTTCAAACAATATTGGTTCGTTATATAAAGTAACATTAACCGGCACTGTCTTGTTTGTAATCTTAGAAAAGCATTCTAAGTTCCATATACTTTGATCCATTGATTATTGCATCTATATAAAAGTATTTCGGAGTTTTCAAGTAAGTAAAAAAAATATTCTAATTGGACAACATATGGTTACTTTTAATAAAGTATATCCACATTGACCATAGTTGTACTTAAAGATTTCCACACCTTTTATATTGGTATAAGTGACTGATGATAATCATTGATTACTTAAAGGAGTTCTAAGTAATGCATCAGATACTAATACTTCACAATTAGTTTGGAGTTTAACTCTTAGCTAAATATCATTAACTGATATAAGTGAAAAATAGCACACAACTAATCATGCTACAATCATGATTCTGATTTCAGTGAATTCTGGAGATATAAGTTGATAAATTTCCTAAAACCAAAATCTCATAATTAACTTATAACAATTTAGCATCACAATCAATATACTAGATAACAACTGTTAGCATATTTAGTTATGATTAATCATGCTGCTTATTTATTTTAAGTTAGTTTGAATTATGGAGGAAATAAAATCATTGAATTGCTTCAATTCCATAATCCAAATTACTTAAATTAAATAGTAGATAAATAAATACTAAATATCTATGAGTTAGATACTGGCACTTAATTATTTATAATTATCCTTGAATAATTACCAATAAAATATATGACATATACACATGTAAATTATTTTCTAGATAATTAGTAATTTTAGAAATGTCTCATAAACATATAAAATATTGAGAGTTTTATACACATGACTTAGAAAATACTTCAACTTCCACTATTAGTGATTTTAGTAATGATCCTTGATTACTCAAAATAAATTTTTTAAATAATATTACCAATACTAAAAGTATCACAATTATTCGTACATGATACAAATAACTATGCTACATATTATTTTAATACAAATAAAATAATATTCGAACTTAATGATACAATACTTAATTACAACAAATGTAAATGATATTGTAATCATGATAATCAAGATAGTAGCACTAAGTGATAATTCCAAATCACTCCGGGGTCCTCTCATTGTCCTACCCGGACTCAACCTCCATTTGGATAGAAATTATGGTGGTTTGTGGTGTAGCTGTAGGATGGGCTCCTGTAAAATAGAACCAGAGGGGGGTAGAGTCCCCGCGGCACCTCCGGCGTGAGAATGAGATAGGGTATCGGAGAAGAAAGGGTAAAATAGGAATTACGTGAATATATGTGGTGTGTGTATAGGTGTGTAGGTAGTAAAGATTAAGAAACCCCCAATACACCTTTTGTTCAGCCTTTTATAGGATTCCCATTAGGGTTTAGGGATTTATACCTTGGATGTGGACCGTATGTGAGTTTTGGACTGAAGGACGCGTGGACCACTGTGATGAGCCAAAATACCTCCAGATCTGGACCGTTGGAAGGTTCTAGATCCGGGCTACCTGGACGGGGGTGATGTTGCCACGTGTCCCGGAGTCCTCCATGGTTCTTGCTAATTAGGCCCTGGGCTTCCCTTACTGGGCCTAAACTAATATGGGTTATCATTTGCCTCCCACTCCCTTATGCGGGTTTCCTGGATGAGGGAGTAGATTAGTTATTGTTGCATTATTTGGAAGAATTTTTTTAGGGTTTTTCTTTGATTTGTTTCCCCTAACCCCCGGGTCTTATGAATATGAGACTCCGGGGTTGACTTGGTTAGTCTTTTTGATTTGTGTCCCAGGTGAGGTTCCTTCAAATGTTTTGAAGAAAACTTTTTGGTGTTTGATTTGTGTCTAAGGTGGGTTCCTTAAACTGTTTGGAAGAAATTTTTTGGGGTTTTTCTTTGATTTGTTACCCCTGACCCCGAGGTCTTATGAATATGAGACTCCGGGGTTGACTTGGTTAGTCTCTTTGATTTGTGTCCAAGTTGGGGTTCCTTAAACTGTTTGGAAGAAAATTTTTGGGGTTTTTCTCTGATTTGTTGCCCCAAACCCCAGGGTCTTATAAATATGAGACTCCGGGATTGACTTGGTTAGTCTCTTTGATTTAAAGTTTGAATTTTGGATAAGGTTGGATGGATGGGGACAGGTTGTCCTTTGATTTGACCGAACTCTGAAAAGTAGTTGCGGAAAATTCGGGTTATCAGAAGTCTGCTGGAATTCCAGCCGGACTCGTAAATGTACATACGTATGTGTATATATGTATATGTTAGTATATGTAATATGAAAAGGCGTACCTTCGCCATAATTACCGCGACAGGCGTGGTAATAACTGCTGTGCAGTTATTATTTGAGGACGAAAGGGATGTAGTCACGTGTCCATAATGTCACTTTCTTCAAAAACTGTTCACCTTTCTCCCTCCTCTCATAAATACCCCACTTTCTTTCTTCTTTTCTTTTTTTACACGAACATACAGTCCAGAGCAAAAAAGAAACATAGATTTCATCAGAGATTTTCGGAGCTTTTTTACTTGATGCCTTTGCGTTTCCCCTGCTACTTGTAAGTTATGTACTCCTTCATGCTTTTCGTTTGTTCTCTTTCATTTTTTCGCCATGCATGCCATCATTTTGTGCGAGTTTTACTTCGATACTCTCTCATTTTTTGTTCGAGTTTTGTAACAGTTTTGTTGTGTGTTTGGAGTTTTTGGTGTTGATCTTGTATTATTGTGGGTTTGCGTAGTGTTTTGGCATTGGTTTAGTGTTTATTCTGTGCAAAAAAATTGTTTTAGCTAGATTTTTATACGAAAAGACTGGTTTTTGATAGTGTAAAATGTAGTTAAGCCCGGGGTATGTTCTTGAGTGTTTGTTGTTAGGTAATGAATTATACACAGGGGGGTGAATGTGTTTCTTTGTTTTTCTACTTTTCTTGAAGTGTTTGGTGATGAACAAAGTAAATTAGAACCTTGTAGTGAAATATGTTAGAACTGAATTTAAACAGGTAAGAACAGTGAACACAGATCTTTCAAAACTCACTTAATTTTATATTAAAATTAAGAATGTCTTGCTACAAAATTTCTAGCCTTTTTATTGATAAAGAGCTTAGCTTCTTCCTTGAGAGAATACAAGATTTCTTGTCTAAATTGTTACACTTAAAACAAAGCATCCAGTGTTTACTTTATACAACTGTAAACACTGGTTATTACACAGTATGCAATAGCATGTACTAAACCCTATTTTTGGATAATCAAATCTTTCTATTCCTGGCTTAGTGTATCTTTGCTAGTCTTGCACGCCTGTGACTTTACTTTGCCAGTTAATCTTGGCCTTTGATCTTGTACTCTTCAAGCTGCTTTTTGTAGGCTTGTCAATCCAACAGATTTGATTATTTGTTGATTGATAATCTTGGATATTGAACTGATCTGCACTTTGTACTTTGAGTTTTACCTCGAGATTTCCAGTTTGATCAATAGAGAATTTGACATCTCGATAAATATATTATCTTATCGAGATCTTTAATAACTCTATAGTTGTTTGACTTATCGAGGTCTCTGAGTTCTCTATAAGAGAATTTGGCTTGTCGAGATCTCTCATCTTCATGTCTTCACTTTTGCTTATCGATGTCTCTGAATTCTGTAGTGATAAATAGACTTATCGATATCTCAGAGATATTTAGTGATATTTTGACTTAATGATATCTCAGAGATCTCTAATTATATTTTGACTTGTCGATATCTCAGAGTTCTCTAGTGAAGAAATGACTTGTCGATATCTCCAATCTTCATGTCTTCAATTTGGCTTGTCGATATCTCTGAGTTCTCTAGTAGCTTTCCAGACTTCTCGATAAGTCATTATGGAGTTCTCGAATGACTTCTCTATAACACTTAATCTGTGACCTGTAGAGATCTTGACTTAGAATTATTTTCCCAAAACAGATTTATTCAACTCCAAGCTTCTTCATAATTCTTCTGAGGCATGATCTTCTTGATCTTCTTCCAGATAGAATTCTTAGGCTTGAACTGTTTTTCAGAAAAAGACTTCAGTATGTCCTTGAAATTTTTTACAGACTTAAGTGGTACAATATAAAATGCAAATTTAGATTCCAATACAACTTACTTAGGATTGTCAATTTGACTTAGTCTTGTTATTGTACAGGCATGTCTTGCACAACAATCTCACCAAATTTGTGAGAAGATTGTTTATTACAAATTCATGTCCGTTAACAAGACTAACCCCAAGCTACAATGAACAATTTAGACTTTACATACAAATTGACAGAAATATAACGTTTGACATTAAATGGTCATTGAAGTTTTTAACAAGAACATTCATTACATGAAATCTTTATAGCCAGTCTCCTTTCTAATGAGATCTTTAAGAGTCACTAACACTTTCATTTCTTCTAAAATTTCAGTCCCTCTTAAAGCTTCCACAAGTTTGAGCCACTTTTCTAATGAATAACCATTTAAATAACCAGGCCTAAACCTAGAGAATCTGCCAACCTTGATGTTCAGAAAGTGTCCATCTTTGGAGCGTCTACTCAACCCTTTTGCTTTAAGCTCATTTGATCTTTTCTCAATTCTTTCCAATTCTTTAGCATATTTCCTATCTCTTTCTTCCTTCTCAGCTTTTGCCTTTGCAATTTTGTCATCTCTTTCTTTCACCCATACACAATACACAGCTTTCCAGAATCTCGTAATAGTGTCCTTATCCTTCATTAGACTGATCACTCTTTTCAACTCTGTGGTTGAAAGTCTGTCCATTAGATTACTGCCAAGTAGAGTGAAAGAACCATCATCATAATAAATTCTGGCTTCTGTATATGATACAACCCAGACTCTGACTATTTCTTCAGCCGACTGTTGAAAATATTCTTCATATGTGTAGCACCAATTTAATAGGAGAAAGTCAGTTTGATCATAGCAGTTCCATAATTATCTCTCAGTAACTGGCAGTAACTTTGCTTTTCTTCTAACAGATTTAAAGTGTATCTTGATTGGAGGTTTATATGAAGGTAGTTTTGTGATTTTCTTCAAGCTAGTTTTAGTGGTAGTGATTGGGATTTCGAGAAGTGAATTTGCATTTGTCTTGTATAAAAATTTTGGCTTTGTAATGAGAGATGGTTGAATGTTTGAGCTAAGAGATTTGGTAGGTTGAGATTGTGTCATTTGGATTTTTAGGGTTTGTTCGTGTGGTCCTGAACTGTCCTCGTTTTTCTTTTTCCTTCTCTCCTCACCTCTCTTTTTCTCCTCCTTCTTATCTTTGCTTCCAACTGCCTTAGAGGATTGACTTGGATTTGAGCCAGAAGGTTTTTGATCATCTTTCTTCTACTCATCATCATCCAAGTTATCATTATTGATTTGAGTTTTAGGCAAGTTGGATTCAAAATTTCTCAGATATCTCCCCAATAGCTTAATCATTTCTTCATCTTCAACAGTCTTATTTTGCTTGAGTTTCAACTCAGTCTCTAGAATCATGATTAGCTTTTTGTTAGCCATGACACATTGCTTAGGAATCTGAAAGTGTTTGCGATGTTTGGTGGTAGGACAGATGTACGCCACTCCCTTGCTTGGTTATAGATATGCTTCAGGAAAAGCAACCACTTGAACATTTTTTAATTCAGTTAGCAAGAGAGTGTCTTCAGGAATCACTCTTTTGACTTTGTTTATCAGAATGTCCAACTCCGATGCCCTTCTAGAGATAAGATAATTAAGGGACACCTGCATACACCTGTCTACCCCTGAGTCATTTATGTTGATGACAATCCTTTTCTACTGAAAACTATCATTTGTCACAAAGATCACCCTTATAGAGTTTATTGTCCTGTCCAAGGCCTTTTGTAGGTGAATAAATTGTTATTGAGAGAAGCCCTGAGAGCCTTGAGCAATTCATCAAATTCCCTGCTCAGACTAGGTCCCTCAGCTGCTCTAATAAGCCTCTTCATTCCAATATCAACTTCTTGTGTTTTTCTTTTGTCAGCAGCTTGGACAGTTTGAGTAGTAGATGATCTTAATAGTCTAGCCTGTATCTCCCACTTAGTCTTGTTGGAAGGCATAAGAAGGGGAGTACGAATTTCAGGCCTCACAGCTTTTGAAAGTGCAGTAAGAGGTATGTTAAGCTTGCCCATGATAGCTCCCAAAGCCAAAACATTTTACATTGGTAAGTGTTTGTGGGAGTCTAACAAGGTTTGAATATCTGTCTGTTGACTCTGCACCAATGAGATGAGATCATGCACTTGAGCTGTGAGTGAGTCATTGGAAGACTGCAAGTTGAAGACTTGTTGTTGAAGAGACTGAATTTGAAGATTTGTAGATGTAGAGGCAGGTTGATGAGAGCTGGAAGAAGTAGAAGGTCCAAATGTGTCTTCCATAGCTTGTTTTATACCCTCCATTAGCAGTGTAGAAGGCTCATATCTGCTTTGGTGAAGCTGGTTCAACTAAAGCTTTGTGTCATTTAAACTTGTTATTTGTTGTTGAACCACTTCATGAAGAGCAATGAAAGACTGTCTGCGATTTTTGACATTTTTTTCCATAATAGACAGATCTAGCCTTGTCATTTGGTCAGCAAAGTGTTGAAACTTTGAAGTGATCTTGACTTGAGAGGGTATAATCTCATCCATCTTCTCATTTAACAGTTTCCTTACCCTGTCTTCATGACCAATCAACCTGAGTTCTAGAGCTCTTCCAAAAAGATGGAAAGCTTTGAGTTGGGCTTTGGAAACTTCATTGATTGCATCATAAAATTCAGTAGGGGTTAAGGCTTTAGCATTGCTTCCCAAAATAGTCAAATAATCTTCCCTGAATTTAGCTAAAACATCCTCCATCTCCAGATTATAGTCCTTGTTCAGCCAAGCATCACAGTTGCCATCCTGTTTAGCTTCATTAACAATTTCATCTTGTTGTTCTTCGACATCTATTTGATATGAGAGCATTATGGCTTGGTAATCCTGGTTAGACATATATGAGGTTAGGAGTTGTTGAGAGATCTGTGCAAGGCTTGCAAGCTGATCTGTCACACCCCAAACCAATAACATACACACATGGAACAAAAATGAACCATAATTATATTACAAACTTATAAGTCCAAAAGATGATAATAATATGAATACAAACCCAACCAAAAATAATAACAATCCCAAGATCTTTACAAGTTCAGAGTTTGGAACAACCCTTCTAACTAATACCACAATTACATACTGGCGGATTTCGCCTAGTTTATATATATTCTACCTGCGCCCTCAAATGGTCTTCACCCTGCCTACCAGTTGACTTACGGGCGGTCTGCTTGGTACGTGTTGAGTGACATTTATGACACTTTATAGTGCTCTAATAAGCTTTGAATTGATGCATTTGTACTCAAGTTGTTAAGTGTTTTAACGTGTTTTCTAGTAGTTTTGCATTTCAGGCATTAATCTATGAATCAGGTGAATTAGCATTGTTTTGGTGCTAATTTGGTGTCAAGGTGGTGTTAGAATAAAAGCCCGTGGAAAGCCGGCTCGAAGAAGCAAGGAAAAAGATGAAATAAGAATTTTCCCCAGAAGGACGGCGCGCCCGCGCTGTGATAGCGGGCGCCCGCGCCAGGATTCCAGAAAGGCAGCGCGCCCGCGTAGCGCGGGTGCGCCAGTATGAAAAATATGAATCCTGATTCTAATTTGATTCTAAGTGGGGAGACTTCCAGATTGCAAATGGCCGCTATATATATTCAAATAAGAACGTTTTCATGAGGGAGACGTATCAAAGCGCAAGGAGAGCCGTAAGAAGACCGTTTTTAGCACGATTCAACGAAGACGAAGAAGATCTAGTTTTTACTTGTGAATCTTTGTTTTAAGTTGTATTTGGATGCTAGTTTTCTTACTTGTGAACCTTACTCTTGTTTTGTACGTGGTTTTAGTTATTCGTTATAAAGACTACGTTTGTTATACCATGCTTTCATCGGAACCCACGTTAATGATGAGTCCGATTATGGGCTAATCGTTATCGCGGGGTTCTAGCGGATTTATTTATGGATTTCTTTAGTTATATTGTTTCGATGCCTTAGTATGTGGTGATTGATTGATATCCTAGTATTGGTTGTGCGTATTCGTCTTATGAGCATCGCGAACTTATAAGATAGTGTGTCAGTTCTTAATGAAGTGATAGTGAATTTAAGGATTTAGAACTTGCCATGCTAGCATAGGTTCATGTATTTGTTTTGCATTATTAGTAGATAATTTTAACCATCTTACTTGCCCTGTGTAATCAAGATAGATAACTTGTGCTTAAACCGTTATGTTATCAAATTCTATAGGCATATAGGGTCTCAATATAATTGGTGTCTATTCAGCTTCTATCTCTTTTGTGGATGTCTGGTAGTATCGTATCCGTGCAACGAAAGTTGGTGTTTATCAATTTTTTCTTATCTGATTAGTGTCATCACCATTGCATGCTAAGGTTGAGAACAATAAGGCTATTGAATGAAGTATTTAATGAAGTTAGAATCCCATGTTTGTCATATATATTAATTTAATCAATCGTATTCTCGTAGTTATAATTGTTAGCTCAATTCTTAGTTATAAACAACCTCAATTTGTTATTATCTTAGCATTGAATAATAACCATACATTGTTACTTAAGTGCGTAAATTAATTAGTTAACCAATACAGTCTCTGTGGGAACGAACTAGAAAAGATTCTATACTATTTGCGAACGTGTATACTTGTGTGTATTATTAGCGCGTGTTTAGCGACTAACAAGTTTTTGGCACCGCTACCGGGGACTGCAGTGTTAATTATTAGTTTATGTATCTTCCATCAGTGGTCGTTAAAGTTCATTGACTCAGACATTATTACTTATCTGTTTCCTTGTCTTATTTCAGGCACTCTAGCGAGTGTGTATGCATACGTTTGCGTACTCGTAAGAGAACACTGGATAAAGCCAAGGAAGAAGTTGTTATAGTTCGTAAGGAAGTTTTCGAGGAAGAAAAGAAGGTAGAAGAAGAAGAGAAAGTTGAAGACCCATCTTTAGTATAGATGGGTGATCAAGCGGAAAATCCGAAGGCTTTGATGGACTATTCTTAGCCTAAGATTAATGACATACAGTCAAACATCATCAGACCAACCATCAGGGCTAACACTTTTAAGATCAAGTCAAGCACGATTTAGATGATACAAAACTCAGTTCAGTTTGGGGGTTCTCCTACTGAAGACCCCAACATGCACATCAGGGATTTCATCGAGATCTGTGACACCTTCAAGTTTAATGATGTAACTGAAGATGCTATCAAGCTATGCCTCTTCCCATTCTCTCTAAGGGACAAGGCTAAGTGCTAGTTACATTCTCTACTAGCAGGGTCTATCACTACTTGGGAGTATCTTGCACAAAAGTTTCTCACTAAATTCTTCCCTATGGCAAAGACTGCTGTAATTAGGAATGCTCTTACTCAGTTTGCTCAGCTAACAGGAGAATCTCTGTGTGAGGCTTGGGATCGATATAAGGAGATGCTAAGGAAGTGCCCACACCATGGCATGCCTGATTGGATGATTATCAACTGTTTCTATAATGGATTGGGTGCTACTTCTCGACCCATGCTTGATACAGCATCAAGAGGAGACTTGTGGGCTAAAAGCTACGATGAAGCTTATGAACTTATTGAACTGATGGCTGCTAATGAGTACCAGAATCCTTCCGAGAGACTGACTCAGGGAAAGGTAACAAGAATTCTGGAGTTGGACGCAACAACTGCTATCAATGCCCAACTTAAGGCTTTAACGATGAAGGTGGACACTTTGACTAATTATGGATTTAATCAAATCACCAGTGTCTACGAGCTATGTGCTGGTGCCCATAAGACTGATCAGTGCACAATTTCTAGTGAATCAGCTAAGTTTGTGAGCAACTTCCAGCAATCGCAGCAACCAGTGCCAGCTACCTATCATCCCAACAACCGCAATCATCTTAATTTCAGTTGGAGCAACACTCAGAATATGATTCAACAGCCTTATCAGCAGTATCCAGCTAAGCAGTACAACCCCCTGGTTTTCTGTAACCGCAGTATGCACCAAGATAACAACTCCAGCTACAACAATCTAATGAAAAATCTAAATTGGAGGAGTTGAAGCTTATATGCAAAAGTCAAGTTATGTCTATCAAGACCTTGGAAAATCAAATTGGGCAAATTGCCAATGCCTTGCTAAATCGTCAGCCTGGTACACTACCCAGTGATATTGAAGTTCCAGGAAAGAGGGAAGCTAAGGAGCAGGTAAAGGCAATCACTTTGAGGTCTGGAAAGGTTGCGAATCCTGAAAAAACTCAAGAGTTGACTGAAGAAGCTGGGGATGAGAAAGAAGTAGAGCAGCAGGATGAAGAAGTGGAACCAAGGAAGACTACTGTTGAGCACACTCCTCTTGAGGTAAATACAGGGGAGAAATAGATCTATCCTCCACCGCCTTTTCCTAAGCGGCTGCAGAAGAAGAAGCTGGACAAGCAATTTGAGAAGTTTCTAGAGGTGTTCAAGAAACTTCACATCAAAATACCTTTCGTTGAGACTCTTGAGAAAATGCCTAGTTATGTAAAGTTTATGAAAGGTATTCTCTCTCGGAAAGTGAAGCTAGATGATTTAGAGACTGTCACTCTCACGGAGGAATACAGTGTTGTACTGCAATAGAAGTTGCCTCCGAAACTTAAAGACCCAGAAAGTTTCACTATTCCGTGTACTATTGGAAAAGTGTCTTTTGACAGATGCTTATGTGACTTGGGAGCTAGCATTAATCTGATGCCTTTGTCAATTTTCAAGCAGTTGGACTTACCTGATCCCAAACTGACTTATATGACCTTGCAGTTAGCCGACCGTTCTATTACATATCCACGAGGTATTATGGAGGATGTCTTGGTCAAGGTTGATAAACTCATCTTCCCTGCTGATTTCGTAATTCTTGATTTCGAGGAGGATAAAAAGATTCCCATAATCTTGGGAAGACCTTTCTTGGCAAATGGTCGAACCTTGATAGATGTGCAGAAGGGTGAGCTCACAATGTGAGATCTGGATCAGGATGTTACTTTTAATGTGTTCAATGCTATGAAATTTCCTACTGATAATGAGGAGTGCTTAAAAGTGGAATTGGTCGATTCGGTGGTCACATCGGAACTTGATCAATTACTAAGGTCCGATGCCTTAGAAAAAGCCTTGTTGGGGAATTCAGATAGTGAAGGTGAAGAACAATTGCAATATTTGAATGCTTCTCCCTGGAAGAGGAAGAGTGATATGCCTATTGAATCTCTGGGAATGGAGGAATTGAACAAAGCTCCTAAACGCCTCAAGCCATCTATTGAGGAAGCTCCCGCTCTTGAGCTTAAGCCTTTACCTGAGCATTTGAGGTATGCATTTTTAGGTGATACATCTACTCTGCCTGTTATTATTACATCTGACCTTTCAGGTAGTGATGAGGAAAAGCTTTTGAGGATTCTGAGAGAGTTCAAATTGGCAATTGGATGGACTATAGCGGATATCAAGGGAATCAGCCCTTCTTACTGCATGCATAAAATTATGCTAGAGGAAGGTAGCAAGCCTATGGTCGAGCAGCAAAGAAGACTTAATCCAATCATGAAGGAGGTAGTAAAGAAGGAAATTCTTAAGTGGCTAGATGCAGGGATCATCTACCCTATTTCTGACAGTTCATGGGTAATACCGGTTCAATGTGTGCCAAAGAAAGGTGAAGTTAATGTGGTAGCAAATGAGAAGAATGAGCTTATTCCTACTAGAACAGTCACGGGGTGGAGAGTTTGCATGGACTACAGGAAGCTGAACAAAGCCACTAGGAAGGATCACTTCCCTTTGCCCTTCATTGATCAGATGCTCGACACGTTGGCTGGTCATGAGTACTATTATCTTCTGGATGGTTATTCCGGTTATAATCAAATTTGTATCGCTGCAGAAAATCAGGAGAAAACTACCTTCACTTGTCCATTTAGTATTTTCGCCTTCAGACGAGTTTCTTTTGGTCTGTGTGGTGCGCCAGCCACATTTCAGAGATGTATGATGGCAATCTTTTCTAACACAATTGGCCAGAATGTGGAAGTGTTCATGGACGACTTCTCAGTCTTTGGCGATTCATTTGATGATTGCTTGCAAAATCTTGGACACGTTCTCAAGAGGTGTGTTGGGACCAATCTAGTTCTCAATTGGGAGAAATGCCACTTTATGGTGCGACAGGGCATTATTCTCGGGCACAAGGTTTCTAGTAAGGATCTAGAGTGGATAAGGCCAAGGAGGGGGTCATTGAGAATCTTCCTCCACCTATTTCTGTTAAGGGAATTCACAGTTTTTTTGGTCATGCGGGTTTCTACAGGCGTTTCATCAAAGACTTCTCTAAGATTTCAAAGCCATTGTACAGTTTGCAAGAAAAAGATGTCCCTTTCAAGTTTGATGACGAGTGCCATGTAGCTTTAGAGATATTGAAGAAGAGTTTAATCATGGCACCGATCATAACTGCGCCTGATTGGAATGTACCTTTTGAGATGATGTGCGATGCAAGCGACTATGCAGTTGGAGCAGTTCTTGGGCAGAGGAAGAATAACATATTTCATGTGGTCTACTACGCTAGTAAGACCCTAAATGGTGCTCAACTGAATTATACGACTACAGAGAAAGAGGTTTTGGCTCTTGTCTATGGTTTAGAGAAATTTCGATCTTATTTACTTGGGACTAAGGTGACAGTTTTCACTTATCACACTGTAATTCGATATGTTGTCTCAAAGAAGGACTCGAAGCCTAGATTGATTAGATGGGTTCTTTTGCTCTAAGAATTTGAACTAGAGATCAAGGACAGAAAGAGGACTGAAAATCAAGTCGCTGATCATCTCTCGCGTTTAGAGAATCCTGATGCTACTTCATTGGATAAGACATTGATAAATGAATCTTTTTCCCGATGAGCAGCTGTTTGGAGTGCAAGAAGAAGAACCGTGGTTTGCAGACATTGTGAACTACCTTGTGAGTAATATCATGCCTCCCGACTTATCTTATGCTCAAAGGAAGAAGTTTCTACATGAAGTAAAGTGGTATATGTGGGATGAGCCGTTTCTTTTTTGAAAAGGAGCTGACCAAATCATCAGGAGATGTATTCCTTACAGTGAAACGGGGGGGATCTTACGAGATTGCCACTCAACGGCTTATGGAGGACATTATGGTGGAAAAAAGATAGTAGCTCGTATTCTTCAAGCAGGTTTCTTTTGGCCAAAATTATTTAAAGATGCTCACTAGTTCATTTTGAAATATGATCGATGTCAACGTGTGGGTAATATTTCCAAAAGGGATAAAATGCCTCTTAATGTGCTTCTCGAGGTTGAGGTCTTCGATATTTGGGGAATTAAATTCTTGGGGACATTTGTCTAATCTTGTAACAATCAGTATATCTTGTTGGCGGTTGATTACGTATCGAAATGGGTTGAAGTTAAGGCATTTCCAACGAACAATGCGAAAGTGGTGCTTAATTTTCTTCACAAGCAAATATTCACAAGGTTTGGAACTCCAAGAGTCATAATCAGTGATGAGGGGTCGCATTTTTACAATCGCAAGTTCACTGCTATGATGAAAAGGTATAATATGAATCATCGCATTGCTATGACTTATCATCCTCAGACGAATGGTCAAGCTGAGGTATCTAACAGAGAGATCAAGCGTATTTTCGAGAAAGTAGTGTGCCCATCAAGGAAAGATTGGTCTTTGAAGCTTGATAAAGCTGTTTGGGCTTATAGAACAACTTACAAAACTCATTTGGTAATTTCGTTGTTTCAGTTGGTCGATGGTAAAGGGTGTCATTATCCTGTGAAGCTTGAGCATAAGGCATACTGGGCATTGAAGAAGTTGAATATGAACTTGGATGCGGCTGGAAAGAAGATGATGTTTCAATTGAATGAAGTCAACGAGTTTTGACTTCAAGCTTATGAGAACAACAAAATATATAAGGAGAAGGTCAAGAGGTGGCAGGATCGGGGTTTAGTGCTCAAATCATTTGTGCCGGGCCAACAAGTTCTATGGTTCAACTCTCGTCTCCGTCTTTTTCCTGGAAAGGTGAAGTCAAGATGGTCAGGGCCGTTTATTGTCAAAACTGTGTTTCCACATGGAGCGATGGAAATTTTTGATAATGATCCGGGCCAGGAATTCAAGGTAAATGGTCAGAGGTTGAAGCATTATTATGGTGACATGGCAACCCGTGAGGTGGTTAGTGTCGTTCTATTGTCCGTTTGAGCTCAAGGTTCTACATCGAGCTAGCGACGTAAAAGAAGCGCTTCTTGTGAGGCAACCCAAGTATGTTGTACATTAGGAGGTAGAGGAAGCAAGAAGAAAAGAGAAAATAAAAAAAAATCAGAAAAAGAAAAAAATCAGGGCTCACTTCAGAAGCTTGGCGCGCCCGTGCCGTCCTAGCGCGCGGCCGCACTGATTTCATAGAAGCATGGCGCGGCCGCGCTGATTTGGCAGAAGTAGAGACAACGCGGGCGCGCTGTCTCAGCGCACGACCGCGCCGTGTCCCGACTGAAAAAAATAAAACAGCAGTTTCAAGAGAAAATCGGGATTTTTAGTCAAAAATCAATTTCAAACCGATTTTTACTCTACCACATCCCATAATATCCACTTCAAATCAAACCCATTACTCCCATTATTCCCATAATCAAATCCCACTTCTATTCCATATATAAATCTCTTTTCACCACCTATATATACATGCACCTCATACAAAAACTTCTCCACCAATTCACAAATTCTCAAATATAAATTCTCTCTTAAACACAACTTTTATTCTCTTTACTCACTTCCAATGGCATCCAAGAGACAAAGAACATAAGTCGACAGTAGCACCACCGATTCATCAAGTATGGGTGGTGTAAGGCCAAGGTTCTCTACTCCCGAGGCTGAAGCGGAGTATACTAGGCTTCTTTCGAAGCCAATCATCAAGGAACGAGGTTTTCTGCCATCAGGGAAGGATGGTCAACTGTTGGAGATGAATCTTGAGATAGGTCAGGTTCCTATTTGCGAGGCACCCGCTGCTGTGCCCATAAGTGTTGTTCACGAGTTCTATGTGAATGCCAAGGCCGAGAAGAATGGCTTCACGGTGGTTCGAGGAAGGACGGTGGAGTATAGTGCAGAGGATATCAGAACTGTGATTAACAAGCCCATGAGGAAGCCTGGGAAGGACACCTGGAATGATAAGACTCTAGAGGATGGATCTTATTGTTGCTACTCTGTGCCAGCCCGATACTCACTGGAAGATCAAGAGGGGCACGGCCGAGTATTCTACGTTCCTAGCTTCTAGAATGAACAGGTTTGTCTGTGCATGGAACGCTTTTATATGTGCTAACATCATGCCATCTTCGCATGTGCATGAGATTACTGTGGAGCGTGCACGGTTGTTATGGGGTATTCTTCAGGGCGATTATATAGATTTGGGGATGGTGATTTATCAGGGGATTCTAAATTTCTTGAGGGGAAGTACTACGGGTTCTATTCTATATACTTTCGTGGTGACGAAGCTGTGCGTGGCAGTTGGTGTTCATTGGCCCACACACGAGCAGTTGCAGATCCCGAGTGCTCCTATTGACATCACTACTTTGGCTACAATACAAGAATGGGATGGAGGCAAGCCCGATCTGAAGGGGCTTGGTTATACTTTTGACCACCTACCTGGTGGGAGGCCAGCTGCTGGGGCCACTCAGGAGAGCAGGACTGCATAGAGACCTCAGTTAGGAGATGAGGCAGGGCCATCGCAGCAGGTGCATGAGGAGGAGAAAGGAGCTGATATGGGAGTTGGCATGAGCATGACGCAGTATAGGCGTCTGGCACGGAGGATGGATGTGATGCATGACATTCATAGCAGGTTCCCACGTGATCTCACTCAGGCACTTGGGACAACTTTCAGAGCCACCGGTGTTGATATCCAGTGTCCAGTTTTTGGTGAGGATTCCGTGTATCCACCTCCGGACACACCCGACACTCCACCCGTTGAGGGTGAGGAGCCTGATTCTGATTAGGTATGCCTGTATTCCTTACTATTACCTTCACTGAGGATAGTGAATATTTTAAGTTTGGGGGTAGTAGATGAGTGAATATATTTTGTGTGAGTCTCATATAGTTTGCATAATCATGATAGTTTAGTTCATATAGTTTGCATATTTTGCCATACAATTTATTTTATTTTGATAGTTTTATGTTATTTTGTTTATATAGTTTTCATGCATTTGCATTATAATATGCTCCCTTAGATGATTTTCCGAATGAGTTGTGATATTGATGCCAGTGTAGTGATGTCGTGTTTAGAGATGTTAAGTCGTATTAAGTTGATTTGCATGCTAGAGACACTTGTATTTCACTAAGTCTTATCGGTTGTTAGAGTGCTAGATCTTAGTCATGGTTTGTTGGTTTGTCGAGGTTTAATCGCTTGTTTATATTTAGAATTTAGGATATTCTCTTAATAATAAAAGACATGGATATTTAAAAAATTTAAGAAAATTGGATTTCATTGCTAGTTGTGTGGCTAGGTGTCAAATGGCTAGTAGCCGACTCATATTTATATGAGTAGTCTAGGGTTGAATGAGATGGAGTGAAACACACTCATTCAAAAATTCGTTGAAAAAAAAGAAAAAAAGAGAAAAAAAGAAAAAAAGAAAAGAATAAGTGTTATGTATAATTGATCAATAGTGGGCCTTTAGTACTCGAGTTATTAAGTTCTTAGGGGACTTTGTGCCTAGTGACCTAAGGCTTTTATAGTCTGGGATCCGCTAACCTAACGCTCACTATATGGGTACTATTGTATAAGTCTTTTATGGACCTCACTCATTGCACGATCAAATAAGCATATGTGTTTGTTTTGTTTTGAATAAAATCATGTTTCCATATAATCTCTGATATAAAAATTGAAGTGTTGTAAATTATTTTGAGTCTAGCTTTTATTCTATTTATAAACTTGTGATCGTCTTGATAAGTAGTGAGTCATGATTGGTGATCTAGTTGCGATAGTATATCTGTAAGCATCGGCACACACGCACGTCTCTAGTTTGTAAGTTGATTTATATGATTTAATTGGTCTTTATGCGAGTAGTTGCATTTGCAGAAGTATTCTTCGTCGATTGGTTTAGTTATTCTATTGGGATCGTTGCATTCATATTAGTTGCATTCATGCATTTTTATTTTCTTGTTCTTTGAGTCTGTTTATGCTTGAGGACAAGCATCGATTCAAGTTTGGGGGTATGTTGAGTGGCATTTATGACACTTTATAGTGCTCTCATAAGCTTTGAATTGATGTATTTGTACTCAAGTTGCTAAGTGTTTTAACGTGTTTTCTAGTGCTTTTGCATTTCAGGCATTAATCTGTGAATCAGGTGAATTAGCATTGTTTTGGTGCTAATTTGGGGTCAAGGTGGTGTTGGAATAAAAGCTCGTGGAAAGCCGGCTCGAAGCAGCAAGGAAAAAGATGAAATCTGAGTTTTTCCCAGAAGGACGGCGCGCCCGCGCTGTGATAGCGCGCGGTCGCGCCAGGATTCCAGAAAGGCAGCGCGCCCGCCCTGTGACAGTGCGCGCCCGCGCCGGTGCGAAAATTATGAATCCTGATTCTAATTCGATTCTAAGTGGGGAGACTTCCATATTGCAAAGGGCTGCTATATATATTCAAATAAGAACATTTTCATGAGAGAGACGTACCAGAGCGCAAGGAGAGCCGTAAGAAGACCGTTTTTAGCACGATTCAACGAAGATGAAGAAGATCTTTTTTTACTTGTGAATCTTTGTTTTAAGTTGTATTTGGATGCTAGTTTTCTTACTTGTGAACCTTACTCTTGTTTTGTACGTGGTTTTATTTATTCGTTATAAAGACTACGTTTGTTATACCATGCTTTCATCGGAACCCGTATTGATGATGAGTCCGATTATGGGATAATCGTTATCGTGGGGTTCTAGCGGATTTATTTATGGATTTCTTTAGGTAAATTATTTCGATGCCTTAATATGTGGTGATTGATTGATATCCTAGTATTGGTTGTGTGTATTCGTCTTATGAGCGTCGCGAACTTATAAGATAGTGTGTTAATTCTTAATGAAGCGACAATGAATTTAAGGATTTAGAACTTGCCATGGTAGCATAGGTTCATGAATTATTATGCATGATTTGTAGATAATTTTAACCATCTTACTTGCCCTGTGTAATCAAGATAGATAACTTGTGCTTAAACCGTTATGTTGTCAAATTCTATAGACATATAGGGTCTCAATATAATTGGTGTCTATTCAGCTTCTATCTCTTTTGTGGATGTCTAGTAGTATGGTATTCGTGCAACGAAAGTTGGCGTTTATCAGTTTCGTGTTATCTGATGTCTAGTAGTATTGTTATGCTAAGGTTGAGAACAAAAAGGCTATTGAATGAAGTATTTAATGAAGTTAGAATCCCATGTTTGTCATATATATTAATTTAATCTATCGTATTCTCGTAGTTATAATTGTTAGCTTAATTCTTAGTTATAAATAACCTCAATTTGTTATCGTCTTAGCATTGAATAATAACCATACATTGTTGCTTAAGTGCGTAAATTAATTAGTTAACCAATATAGTCTCTGTGGGAACGAACTAGAAAAGATTCTATACTACTTACGGACGCGTATACTTGTATGTATTCTTAGCGCGTGTTTAGTGACTAACAGTACGAACCAGGATTGCTAGCTGTAGAATAGGGTTAAATACAAGAAAATGAGCTAAAATGCTCAGCAAGTACTATAAGTTCTACTATACAAGGCATTATCTTAAAATCACGAGTTCAAGAATCAAGAGGTTATAAATACTTGTAAAAATGACAATAAGAAAAATGAAGTTATAATATAAAGACATGGTAGAATCATAGCAATCGAAACATGGCATATGGTATCATGGCATCGGGGCAACATGTTATAATCATTTAAATATTAAATCATCAAAATTCATTTTAGGACGCTACGGATTACAGCCGCTGATCAGCCGCGAAGTAATCCCGAACAGCGCTGGGTTCTCAAATATAATGGGATCCCTAGGCTATATGTGAGCCTATCAATAGCGTGAAAAGGACTTGCGTCTAGGTCCAATCCACTAAAATAAGAAAACATTTATTTTATTTTTAATGATTTATAACATGTATTTCGGGGAAAGATTTGGTATCAGTTTGACTGAATTATAACAAGAGAATTCAAGTTCACTAATGAGATGTCAAACGCATATTAGAAATCCCTATGGGATAAGTTCCAAGGTCGAATAAAATACAAGTTAACTCTACATGGTATCGAGGGTGATACTTTGATATTTATTAATATTATTGTGTTATGAGGTTCGCATTAGGGAATTTGGTAGAGAGTTTAGTATTTACGGTCTAATGGATAGGGAATATTTTGAAGGTAACGTACTAACAAGGTTAAGAGTTATTAACGGAAGTATTTGAACTAATTAATGACATTGTGATTATTACAACTAGGCATTCACGAAAAAGTATATAGAGTTGTAACAATTATAATCATAAGGAGGTAGTAACTTGCCTTTCAAAGTTCTAAGATTATTCGATCTTGATGGCACGAGTTTTCCCCTTCGCTTCGGAACCTACACATTATATTAACCTCATTACTATTCACCCTTTATCGCCTGATAAGCTTATAAGCTCCTAGGACTAACTTTTACCCTTATCATAACTACTATTACACAAGAACTTATAATTATAAGAATACACATAACTTAATGATATGCAATTCAAGTAATCCACATAGTCACATAATCACATAATGGCATGGCATATGCTACTTAGTTATTTATACTATAATATCACCTAAATACCTAAGCACATAAGAAAGTAACACATAAGAATTATTAGTAATGCTCCCATATATCTAATATGACCTTAACTTAAACTTAAATATGTTGTGCAACAATCAGACTCTTCAACAATAATTCCCAATACCACTAAAGCTTCCTAATGCCACTCTAAGGGTGCTCTCGGGTGCCTTGGTGGAAATGATATGTCTCCACCTTGGGCATTCACTCCAAATCAATTCCTAAAGGTTTTTAAGACTCTAAACTAACTTCTAAAGTTGGTAAGACTCAGAGGCCTCACACCTATAGGCTTACAAAAACCAATACTCACACTGAACTTCCCTGCTAGCACCAGTTTGCACTACCTGTGTTCTTTGGCAGGAATCTTAATTTATACATTGGGCCTTCTAAGAAAACCAACTCCCATGGATTCTTCTGACCTTAAACTAACTCTCAGACTTGGTTTCAGGCCATGGCCTCACCTAGGCTTCTCTAGGCCTCTGTTCAAATTTGACACTGCCCAGCCCCCTTTGATTTCCCTCTGTTCTGTTTTTACTTATTTAAAACTCACTTTTCTCACTAAATTTTTAACTCTAATGGTTTGTTAAAATTTCTAAGGATGCATTACACTTATTTAAGACAAGGACCCATGAAGGCCTAGCCTATGACATGATTATAATCGACCAAAATTCATGTTTACGCAGCCCAGCCCTGTTCTGAGTTACTCTGATTATGAGGGTGTGCACCTACCTAAATGCAAGTTTCTCACTGAATCAAGGCTACTGGACTCAAGTGCAACTCAAGTACTAACTACAGTAAACTCAGGCCTAGCAAGGCCTCATCAAAACTCACCTAAAACAACCTATACTTATGGTGGAAAAATCTGCTACTTAGTGCCTAGTGTACCTCCTTCCACCTTAACTCCCAACTCAACACCAAAACCAACAATCAAGCCAACAAATCTAACCTACAATGTACAAAACCCTATTGACTATCATTTTATGGGTTATGAGCATAAATCTATCTATATAAGTCATTTACCAAGGCAAAAATTGAGAGCATAACATGGCAGATTTTTACATATGCGATTTTAAGCAAAAATCCAAACCAAAAATACATGGTATCAACTTGATGGCTACTAGATTTTATTATGACTTATCAACGCACATAGCAAAATAGCATTTCAGAGAAAAAACCATGGAATGCATTGCACAAAAACTTAAATTTAAGTCACATAGCACATTTGTCTGAAATATCACTTATACTACGACATGCAAGTATTAACTTCAACTTTTATTGTAAAAATCATGGCATGCAAGGATGGAAACTTTGAAAAGTACATTTTAAAAGATCTTAAGTTTTTGAAAGCCGCATGCAAAGTCTCTTTCTTTTTAAAAATAAATAAAACTAACACACAAACCACAAAATCCATTCAGCTCCTTGGAAGACCTTGTCGAATGCTTGAGGCCAAGATTATGGCTTGAAAATAGAAGCTAAACACTTCATCAAGTCCATCTCTTGTTCAAGTTTTATGAGCCACATTAAGTTCAACTCTAGATTCACAAGAATCAAAGTTAAACCCTTGGCTTTAAATACATGCAACTAAGAAACTAACTTCAAATGATGATATAGAACCAAATGTAGTTGACCCTTGCTTAGAGGAGTTGAAAGGTGTAAGAAAATGAATAAATGAGGTAGAAAATGAGAGGGGTGGGGAGTGTTTAGGCGCGGCCGAGAGGGAGTATGGAGAGGAAAGAGCGGAGTGATGTGTTGGTGACGAAAATGATGTGAGGTTGAGTGTTTTAGTTAGTTTTTGTCTCATCCAAGTGGTAGTGGAGCTTGTTTTTACCATTCTATCCTTCACCCACTAATATCAAGATTTTGCATGCAAGGTTTTACGGGTCATTTAGTTGGTCAAATGCAGTTAGTGGAGGGTGAATGGTCAGTCTTACCCGTGATCTCTATTTGGGTGAAATTTGCATGCAAGGGTACATTTGTAATTAAATAAGTATTAAAAGTATAATTAAATGAATGAGTTTTAGTAATTAAAATATAAATCCATAAATCACCAAATTAATACCATGAATACTATGAGATTTTAGAAGTTTAATAAAATTGTTTTCAAAAAAATTCGGACAAAAAATTATATTAAAAGAATTTTCTAACATTATCACACTAATAAGTAAGTCATGAAAATATAATTAACACATTATAAATCCCACAAGAAATTGCAAGTAAATTGACTATATTCCACAATATTAAAATAAAAAATTATTGCCTAATTGCAACTTATTCAAATATCACTAAATCATGAGAATCTCAATTATTACTCAATTCTTGTAGTCGCAACCATTCGTATATTATCAAATCGCGCTACTTAATTAATCGCGTAGCGAAAACCTTACTCACGTACGAGAGTTACTCGCTTAAAAATATTCCAGCAACACTCGCAATGTCATACGACAAAATTATACACAATATATAATGAGTCCGCATAATCGGCCTTATAACACATAATATTTATGAATATATATATCGCACTTATAAAATAGTTCAAATATTTACTGGTTGTCATATCCTCTCCCCCTTATAGGATTCTGTCCTCAGAATCTTGGAAAATAATTGAGAATACCAATTCCGCATTTCAGATTCTAACTCCCACGTTGCCTCTTCAACTTTAGGATTCATCCACAATACTATCACCAAACTTACTGCTTTATTTCTAAGAATTCTCTCTTGTGGATCCAGTACCTGTACAGGTTGCTCTTCATATGATAAATCAACTTGAATTTCCACTGGCTCAATCTCTATCACATGATTGGCATCCGGATTATACTTCTTTAGCAATGAGACATGAAATACATTATGCACGTGCCGATATTGTGGTGGCAAGGCTAGCTCATAAGCAACTTTCCCTACTTGGTTCAAGATTTCAAAAGGTCCAATATATCTTGGAGCTAATTTCCCTTTCTTACCGAATCAGGTCAATCCCTTCCATGGTGATACTTTTAGCAATACAGCTACCCCAATTTCGAATTTCACATCCTTTCGGGCGAGTCCACGTACTTCCTTTGTCTCTCCCGAGCAGAAATGAGTCTCTTCTTGACCACATTGATGGTGTCCTTCATTTGCTGAATCAATTCAGGTCCAAAAACTCTTTCCTTCCCCAACTTCATCCCAACTCATCCGTGTTCTACACTTTTGCCCATATAAAGCTTCGTATGGTGGCATTCCAATACTTGAATGGTAGCTATTATTATATGAGAATTCTACGAGTGGTAGATGATCGTCCCAACTTCCCGAAAAATCAATTGTACAACTTCACAACATATCTTCAATAGTTTAGATTGTTCGTTCGCTATGGTCATCGGTTTGTGGATGGTATGCCATACTCATGTTTAATTTCGTTCCAAGATTTTCTTCAAATTGCCTCCAGAATCTCGAATTGAATCGCGGGTCTCGATCCGAAACTATCGATATAGGTACACCAAGACGTAACACGATTTCGCGTACGTACATATGAACTGGTGTGTCTAACGAAGACTTCTCATTGATTGGAAGAAAATGTGCCGACTTTGTAAGGCGGTCAACTATCACCCAAATTGCGTCGTGTCCAGAATGTGTTCGCGGTAAACCCACTACAAAATCTATGGCAATATTTTCCCACTTCCATTCTGGAATCTTCAATGGTTGAATCAAACCACTTGGTTTCTGATGTTTTGCTTTCACTCTTTGGCATGTGTCGCATTTTGAAACCCATTCTATAATATCTCTTTTCATGTTCGGCCACCAGAAACTCTTCTTCAAATCATGGTACATTTTGGTACTTCCTGGGTGAATCAAAAATCTTGAGTTGTGTGCTTCTAGCAAAATATCCTTCTTAAATTTAGCCACATTTGGAATCCAAATTCTTATCGAAAATCTCAACACACCTTGTTCGTCTTTTTGTGTACATATCTCTTCTCCTGTCATCTGATTATTCTCTTGAGTCATTACTTCATCTTGGCATTTCTTTATCCTCTCTAGTAGTGTTGGTTGAAAAGTAACGGCATAACACATTTCTTCCGCTCCTCCATGATCACAAAGTTCTAATTGCAATTTTATAACTTCATCAGATAATTCCTTCGGCATTGTTATCATACTTATCTTTTTCTTTCCTACTCAAAGTGTCTGCTACCACGTTGGCATTTCCCGGATTATGTTGTATCGAACAATCGTAGTCTTTGATCATTTATAACCATCGGCGCTGTCTCATATTTAGCTCCTTCTGAGTAAAGAGGTACTTGAGACTCTTGTGATCCTTGTATATCTCACACTTTTCCACATATAAGTAGTATCTCCATAATTTCAAAGTAAACACTATCGCAGCTAATTCTAAGTCATGAGTCGGGTACTTTTGTTCATGTGGTTTAAGTTGTCTCGAAGCATACGCTATCACTTTTCCGTGTTGCATCAATACGCATCCAAGTCCTTTATAAGAGGCATCACTCTATATCACAAAATCTCCCTTATCATCTGGTAATGCTAAAACTGGAGCAGTTACCAATTTTTGCTTTAATTCTTGAAAACTATTTTCACACTTCTCCGTCCATTCAAACTTTTCATTCTTCCTTGTCAATTTGGTTAGTGGTACGGAAATCTTTGAAAAATCCTTTACAAATCTTCTGTAGTATCCCCCTAGTCCCATAAAACTTCTCACTTCTGTTGGCGTCTTCGGTGACTCCCAATTTATTACCGCCTCAACCTTTTCAGGATCTACCCTAATTCCCTCACTTCCAACAATATGTCCTAGAAATCTTACTTCAGTTAACCAAAACTCACATTTCGAGAACTTGGCATACAATCTCTCCTTTCATAATACTTCCAAAACTATTCTTAGATGCTCTGCGTGATCAGCTTTTATCTTTGAATATACTAAAATATCATCGATGAAAACTATGACAAACTTGTCTAAGTACTCCTTGAATAAACTATTCATTAAATCCATAAAAGCAGCCAGTGCATTCGTCAACCCAAAAGCCATAACGAGAAATTCGTAATGTCCATATCTTGTTCGAAAAGCTGTTTTCAGTATGTCTTCAGACTTAATCTTCAATTGGTGGTATCCCGATCGCAGATCAATCTTTAAAAAATAAGCAGCTCCTTTGAGTTGGTCAAACAGATCATTAATCCTAGGCAAAGGGTATCCATTCTTAATCGTTAACTTGTTCAATTCTCAATAATCTATACAAAGTCTCATACTTCCATCCTTCTTCACAAAAAAAAATGGCGCGCCCCATGGTGAAACACTTGGTCTTATAAATCCCTTATCTAGTAGTTCTTGTATTTGCTTTGCTAATTCCTTCATCTCCGTTGGTGCCATCCTATATGGAGCTTTCGAAATAGGTTTGGCAAGATTTATTGTAAACTCAACTTGTCGGCCCGGAAGTAAGCCAGGAAGCTCTTCAGGAAAAACATCTAGAAAATCTCTTACTACTGGAATGTCTTCCGGATTAGAAAATTCTCTACTCTTATCAACTACATATGCCAAATATGCCTCGCATCCTTTCCGAATCAACTTCTTTGCTTGCATCGAGGTGAGAAATATCTGAGTTTGCTTTTCGCCCTTGAATGTTACTTTCTTACCTTAAGGTGTACTTAATAATACCCTTTTATCCTTATAGTCTATTTGAGTACTGAAACTTGTCAGCCAATCAATCCCTAAGATCACGTCAAATTCGCCTAATTGGAAAGGAATAAGGTTCACAGGATAAACGTGCCCGGCTATCTCTAATGCACAATAAGGGAAAATATGATTTACAGATACTCTATCTTGATTAGCTAAGATAATGGATAAGGGTTCATGCATCAATTGGGTTCCACAATTCAACTTATCAACAAAAGATTTTGAAATAAATGATCTGGTGGCTCCTGAATCAATCAGTACTTTAGCACTAGCAGCATTCACAAAAAGCGTACCTGGCACCACATCGGAACTTTGAATTGCATCCTTCACGTTCATGTTGAAAGTTCTTGCTTGAGCTGGATAAGTCAAAGCTGGGTGATTTGAAGATGATGCTATCTTAGGTTGATTGAAAGACATTGGGAATGATGGGGTTGGCACAAGAGTTGATTGATTCACAGGGTAGGGTACTGTAGTCATTTGCAACAATTAATTGTTACCCACTCCTTTGCACTCTCGTGACACATGTCCTGCTTTCCCAAACTTATGACACGTGATGTTGGCCTTCTGATTCTTACATTCATGAGCATAATGGCCCTTCGTATGACACTTGAAACAAACTACATTCGCCTTTTTGCAGATTCCCGTATGTCGCCTATTACAAATCTTACATTCCGGAACTGATCCTTGCGGGGGTTTCTGTCCACTAGTTGATTGAGATCTTGTTTCGTGTGATTTATTCCCAAATTCTTTCTTCTCGAAGTTCCCGGGTCCATTCTGAGGTTTAAGCCTTTGATTAGTTCTCGGATTCTGGCCCTTGTAACTTGAGCCTTCTTCTCCCGTTTCAAATCTTCTTTTCTTGTTGCCTTTCTCCTTTTAATTTTGCTCACTCTCGCCTTCAATTACCATTGCCTTCTGAACTACTTCAGCATAGGTAGTCAACTCAAAAGCTCCCACACGACTCCTTAACCAAGGCTTCAATCCCTGTTGGAACCTTTTTGCCCTTTTCTCTTCAGAATCAACATACTCTCCCATAAATCTAGGAAGTTCTGTAAACTTCTTCTCGTATTCTCCAACTGTCATATTGTCTTGCTTCAACCCAAAGAATTTCATCTCCATTTGTGTTTGCATATAGCGAGGAAAATACTTATCCAAAAACATTCTCTTAAACCTATCCCAAGTAATAACTTCAGCAGCTTCTAAAGCTTTTGTTGACTGCCACCAATAGTTTGATTCGCCTTTAAGAATAAATTGCATACTCCACTTTCTGATTATCTCCAACATTTGTTAAGGCAAAGGCCTTTTCCATTTCCTTAAGCCAAGCATGAGCTTCTACTGGGTCTTGTGTTCCTCTAAATTTTGGGGGTTTTACGGATTGGAATGTTTTGAAAGTAGTGACGTTTACTGGGGGTGGTTGAGGTGGATGCATTTGTTGAAGAAGTTGTTGCTATTGGGCTATAGTTGCAGTTTGTTGGCGTACCAATTCCATAAGTTGTGCTATATCAGGGTTTTGGTTTTCTCCTTCATTTTCTTCGTTATTTGCAGGTCTTCCTCGGGCTCTCCTAGGTGCCATTTTATGAAATAAGAGTTATATAGTTTAAGTGATGCAAAAACTAGGGTATTATTTGCATTCATCATGGTATACAGTTTTTAATATAACAATAAAGGTGATGCATGGTGATAAGCAAGAAATTTAAAAGAGCAAATATAGGAATCAAGGAAAGTGCATAACTGAATTTAACATGGTTCAAGTCGAAAGGTACGAATCACAAGGTACAAATACGAATACAGATCCGAATTAAAACAGTACGAGAGTCTAGAAACGGAAACAAAGGACATGGTAATAAAGGAGCAGCCTAATTCAACCAACTAAAGGTCAAGTCCCCTAGAACTCGTCCTAAGCCTCCTCTTCAGACTCTTCCTCACGGGTCCTTACGGTGTTGGGAGTAGTGTCCTCACGTAGCATCTTGACCACGCTACCAAGCTCATCCACTATCATCTGCACAGTAATCTGACTGGTCCGGTCGCGATGTACGGGCATCTCCTCCAAGCTTGATGTGGCCACTTGGATCAGTGACTCGAGCCTTGAAATGGTTTTCGCCTTAGGTCCGTTACCATCACTTGCTTACTTTCATATGCCTCTTCAAGACGTTCCATCAGCCTGACATACTTTCCTTGGAGAGTGTCATGATGCAGCCTTAAGTCAGCATAGACAGAGAAAGCAATTATGTCACTCTGCGGGGCCGAATATGATGAGTGCGCACGTTGCTGCCAAGTAATATATATATACGAAGGTTAGAAACGCTTTACTCGAATATCGCGCATTAGTACTCCCGATATTATACTATATACTCATACTTCCTATAGACCTAATTGGGCCATCCAGGGACTCTAAATCTAGGCTCTGATACCAACTCTGTCACACCCCAAACCAATAATATACACACACGGAACAAAAATGAACCATAATTATATTATAAACTTATAAGTTCAAAAGATGATAATAATACGAATACAAACCCAACCAAAAATAATAACAATCCCAAGATCTTCACAATTTCAGAGTTTGGAAGAGCCCTTCTAACTAATACCACAATTGCATACTGGCGGATTTCTCCTAGTCTATATATATTCTACCTGCGCCCTCCAATGGTCTTCACCCTGCCTACCGGTGGACTTACGGGCGGTCTTCTTGGTATGAACCATGATTTCTAGTTGTAAAACAGGGTTAAATACAAGAAAATGAGCTAAAATGCTCAACAAGTACTATCAATTCTACTATACAAGGCATTATCTCAAAATCACGAGTTCATGAATCAAGAGGTTATAGATACTTGTAAAAATGACAATAAGAAAAATGAAGTTATAATATAAAGACATGGTAGAATCATAGAATTCGAAATATGGCATATGGTATCATGGCATCGGTGCAACATGTTATAATCATTTAAATATCAAATCATCAAAATTCATTTTAGGACGCTACAGATTAGAGCCTGTGATCAGCTGCGAAGTAATCCCGAACCGTGCTGGGTTCTCAAATATAATGGGATCCCTAGGCTATATGTGAGCCTATCAATAACGTGAAAAGGACTTGCGTCTAGGTCCAATCCACTAAGATAAAAAAACATTTATTTTATTTTTAATGATTTATAACATGGATGTTGGGGAAAGATTTGGTATCACTTTGACTGAATTATAACAAGAGAATTAAAGTTCACTAATGAGATGTCAAACGCATATTAGAAATCCCTATAGGATGACTTCCAAGGTCGAATAAAATACAAGTCAACTCTACATGGTATCGAGGCTGGTACTTTGATATTCATGAATATGATTGTGTTATGAGGTTCGCATTAGGGAATTTGGTAGAGAGTTTAGTATTTACGGTCTAATGGATAAGGAATATTTTGAAGGTAAGGTACTAAAAAGGTTAAGAGTTATTAACGGAAGTATTTGAACTAATTAATGACATGGTGATTATTACAACTAGGCATTCACGAAAAAGTATGTAGACTTGCAACAATTATAATCATAAGGAGGTAGTAACTTGCCTTTCAAAGTTCTAAGATTATTCGATCTTGATGGCACGAGTCTTCCCCTTCGCTTCAGAACCTACACATTTATTAAACTAATTATTATCCACCCTTTATCGCCTTATAAGCCAATAAGCTCCCAGGACTAACTTTTACCCTTATCATAACTACTGTTACACAAGAACTTATAATTATAAGAATACACATAACTTAATCATATGTAATTCAAGTAATCCACATAGTCACATAATCACATTATGGCATGACATATGCTACTTAGTTATTTATACTATAATATCACCTAAATACCTAAACACATAAGCACGTAACACATAAGAATTATTATTAATGCTCCCATATATCTAATATGAGCTTAACTTAAACCTAAAGATATTGTGCAACACTCAGACTCTTCACCACTAATTCCCAATACGACTAAAGCTTCCTAATGCCACACTATGGGTGCTCTCGGGTGCCTTGGTGAAAATGGGATGTCTCCACGTTGGGACTTCACTCCAAATCATTTCTTAAAGGTTTTTAAGACTATAAAATAACTTCTAAAGTTGGTAAGACTCAGAGGCCTCAAACCTATAGGCTTACAAAAATTAATACTTACACTGAAGTTCCCTGCTAGCACCAGTTTGCACTACCCGTGTTCTTTGGCAGGAATCTTAATTTCTAAATTGGGACTTCTAAAAAAAAAACCTCCCATGGATTCTTAAGACCTAGACCTGACTCTCAGACTTAGTTTCAAGCCAAGGCCTCACCTAGGCTTCTCTAGGCCTCTGCTCAAAGTTGACACTGCCCAGCCCCCTTCGATTTTCCTCTGCTCTGTTTTTACTTATTTAAAACTCACTTTTCTCACTCAATTTTCAACTCTAATGGTTTTTTAAACTTCCTAAGGATGCATTACACTTATTTAAGACAAGAACCCATGACGGCCTAGCCTATGACATGGTTATAATCGACCAAAATTCATGTTTACGCAGCCCAGCCCTGTTCTGAGTTGTTCTCAGTTATGAGGGTGTGAACCTACCTAAATGCAAGTTTTTCACTGAATCAAGGCTACTGGACTCAAGTACAACTCAAGTAATAACTACAGTAAACTCAGGCCTAGCAAGGCCTCATGAAAGCTCACCTAAAACAGCCTATACTTATGGTGGAAAAATCTGCTACTTAGTGCCTAGTATACCTCCTTCCACCTTAACTCCCAACTCAACACCAAAACCAACAATCAAGCCAACAAATCTAACCTACAATATACACAACCCTATTGACTATCATTTACCAAGGCAAAAGTAGAGAGCATAACATGACAGATTATTACATATGCGATTTTAAGCAAAAATCCGAACCAAAAATACATGGTATCAACTTGATGGCTACTAGATTTTATTATAACTTATCAAGGAACATAGCATACTAGAATTTCAGAGTAAAAACCATGGCATGCATTGCACAAAAACTCAAATTTAAGTCACATAGCACATATGTCCGAAATATCACTTATACAACGACATGCAAGTATTAACTTCAACTTTTATTGTAAAAGTCATGGCTTGCAAGGATGGAAAATTTGAAAAGTACATTTTAAAAGATCATAAGTTTTTAAAAGCCACATGCAAAGTCTCTTTCTTTTTGAAAATAAATAAAACTAACACACAAACCACAAAATCCATTCGGCTCCTTGGAAGTCATTGTCGAATACTTGAGGCCAAGATCATGGCTTGAAAATAGAAGCAAAACACCTCATCAAGACCATCTCTTACTCAAGTTTTATGAGCCACATTAAGTTCAACTCTAGATTCACAAGAATCAAAGTTAAACCCTTGAATTTAACTACATGCAACTAAGAAACTAACCTCAAATGATGATATAGAACCAAGTGTAGTTGACCCTTGCTTAGAGGAGTTGAAAGGTGTAAGAAAATGAAGAAATGAGGAAGAAAATGAGAGGGGTGGGGAGGGTTTATGCATGACCGAGAGGGAGTACGGAGAGGAAAGAGTGGAGTGATGTGTTGGTGAAGAAAATGATGTGAGGTTGAGTGTTTTAGTTAGTTTTGGTCTCATCCAAGTGGTAGTGAAGCTTGTTTTTACCATTCTATCCTTCACTCATTAATAGTAAGATTTTTCATGCAAGATTTTATGGGTCATTTAGTTGGTCAAATGGAGTTAGTGGAGGATGAAAGGTCGGTCTTACCCTTGATCTCTATTTGGGTGGAATTTGCATGCAAGGGTACACTTGTAATTCAATAACTATTAAAACTATAATTAAAAGAATGAGTTTTAGTAATTAAAATATAAATCCATAAATCACCAAATTAATACCATGAATACTATGAGATTTTCGAAGTTTAAAAAAATTGTTTTCAAAAATTTTCGGACAAAAATTTATATTAAAAGAATTTTCTAACATTATCACACTAATAAGTAAGTCATGAAAAATATAATTAACACATTATAAATCCCACAAGAAATTGCAAGTAAATTGACTATATTCCACAATATTAAAATAAAATTTATCGCCTAATCGTAACTTATTCAAATATCACTAAATCACGAGAATCTCAATTATTACTTAATCGCGTAGTCGCAACCATTCGTATATTATCAAATCCCGCTACTTAATTAATCGCGTAGCGAAAACCTTACTCGTGTACGAGAGTTACACGCTTAAAAATATTCCAGCAACACTCGCAATGCCATATGACAAAATTATATACAATATATAACGAATCTGCATAATCGGCCTTATAACACAGAATATTTATGGAAATATATCGTACTTATAAAATAGATCAAATATTTACTGGTTGTCACATTATCAACCCTGAAATCTTCAAGAGTTGATTGAGGTGCTACTCCTTGTAGCCAGTTGGAGACTAGATGAGTTGGTTGAGAAGTTGAGGGTTTAGTTGTTTGGATTTGTGAGGAGCTAGGAATACTTGTGGCAAGAGTCACAGTTGAACTTACAGTTTGCACTGTGGTTGTGACAGGGTGTTGTTCCTCACCAGTTGTGGGAACCTCCATTTGAATTGGAGGGGATTTGAATATTCTACTGTCATTTGCAACAGCCTCAAACCCTTGTGTGTCTTGCACCACACTGTCACTTAAATGTGCTATACTTGCCTCCTCTATGACAGGATCATTGACAATTGTAGTCCTAGAATCAATTTTTAATGCAATTTCTGCTAGGGTTTTGAGGGAAGTTGTTCCTAGAACAGGAACCTCCAATTGAATTGGAGAGGATTTAGATAGCTCCCTCTCAGGAGTACTACCCTCAAACCTTACAGTCTTAGAAGACTGATTTGTACATGAAGGTGAATTAGTGACCTCCATGAGGTCTTCAATAAAAACTGAAGAACCCCCATGGTTTTAATGGTGTCATCAAGGTCTACCCCAGCTAGTAGCCTCTCACCATCTAAATGAGGTGTCTCGGTGGTGAGCAAGGTTTCTTGAACCAAGTCACTTGAATGGGTTGTACTTGAGAATTAGATTCAAGTACATTATGAGAAGAAGAAATTTGAGAGATAAGTAGAGTTTAATCATGAGTGAGTGTTGGAAGCTCCCCCTGAGTGAATGAGGGAACTTCAAGAGATGTTCTCTCATTGTGTGTGCCATCCTTATTTTTTCTTTCATACACTAGAACTTGATCTAGTGCAGGTGTAGACTTATTACAAGATGCATTGGGGAGAATGCTCTTTTCAGTAGAAACACCCTGTTGAGAGGATGTCTCTAGAATCTGTTTTGGCCCCATTTGTACAACTGCATCCTTGTGGGAGGATATAGAGGTGGTTTGAGTGGTCAACCCAGTTTTCTTAGCTTTCTTTATTTTTCTGACCAAAGGTGACTCAGTTAGTGTTTGTTCCTCACCACTTCCATTCATTATAGTAAGGATTATCTCCTTTATCTTCTTTTTACTCACTTCATCCTTTTGAGAGGATGAAGTGGTTGATTTCCTAGCTACTATTCATTTTGAAGAAGTGGTCTCATCTTGGGAAGGCCCCTGTTGGTTTGCCTGCATTTTAGCTTCTACAGGTTTAGGTACAATAGCTGTACTAGATTAAGCATTTGATCTCATGTCAGGCATATGATAAGAGGAAGTCTTAAACCCCTCCATCATGAATGGAGTGATTTTCAGACTCACATTTACCTTATTCTTTATAGTAAGTGAACCAAATATAATTTTGGACACTTGCTTACAACTGCCTATTTTAGTGTTGTGTATACCATTCAATAAATGTATGTATGTTACTTTATGATTTAAAGTAGAAATGATAAATATAGGAAAGAAAATTTCCTTACCTCTAGCAGATTGGGGCATAGTTAGCCTGGTTGCAAGTTCTTCCAGTATCAATAGACCAACATTCAAAGTGTCTGTTGTGGGCTCTTGAGAACGCCAGCTTTTGCACCACACTTGAGATGTTGTCATATCCTATAGGTTTGTGGGCTCTTGAGAACGCCAGCTTTTGCATGTGAAGGCCCTTACTATAAAATCAAACACAAAGGACCATTCCTTCCTTAGGTTTGTTCTGTTCATGCTTGACAGGTTGATTCTTCCAACATAGTTGATGAAATCTATGAATTCAGCTAGCTCATCCTGTGTTAACATCTCCACTAGATTTGCAGTAGGAAGACCCAAAGCTACATTCACATCTTGCTCATTGAACTCTATTTGTTGGCCTCCAATTGAGCAAGTTACCACCAAGGACACAGAGTTGTCATGCATAACAGTTCTCACCACTGCTGTTGTCCAGAATTCATGCAGAACATCCAAGTATAGGACTGGGTTAGCTATTAAAGCATCTGCAAGATAAGATTCAGACAAAAATTTCACAAACTCCTTGAAACTGTCAGGGGCTGGGTTAGCATCAGTGAAAGCGATGTAGTTGGTTCCTTTCTCTGGGATAACAGCTCTAACATTGTTGAGTGCCATTATTGTTGAGTAAGAGTGAATGGGTAAGAAAAATTAGTGAAAAAGAGTTTGAAATAAGAGAGAAATTGATTTGGAATTGAAAAATCTAGGTCACATAGAGTTCTCGAAGGCGTAAGTATATATGTATCGAGATGTCTGGGAATTTATAGTAAAAGTAAGTGACTTGTCGAGAACTCAGGAATAGACGTTTCGAGTTTGTCTATCGAAAAGTCATTTTGAAAAGTGAAAAACATATTGATAAGTCATTTTATCCTGGTAGAGAACTAAAAATAAGATTATCGAGATGTCAAATAATACCCAGTTTGTCCAAAATGAACTGAATTGATTCCAATTTTTATTAGAATAAATCAAAATAAAATCATAATAATTTTAGCAAAAGTATTTTTCTAAAATAATTTATTGGATTAAATTATTTCAGTTTTGAGTTATTTATAAGTCTAAAATTAAACTTGTAGAACTCAGTGAATTAACACTTGTAGAGAACTCTACAATGACTTATCGATAAATCATAATAAAGTTTATCGAGAAGTCACTCGAGAAGTCAGGAAATTGACTTATCGAGAACTCACTCGAGAAGTCTTAAAATGACTTATCGATAAGTCAGTTAGACTTATCGAGAACTCAGTTCTCTATATACTCTTGATTACTTTGATTATGTCTTGTGTTTATTTTACATACTGAAAATGTAAATCAACATCTAGACAGTTTACTTAGAATTTGAAAAATTCCAAGCTGAATTTTAAAATTTGAAAAATAAATATGCATAGATTTCTGAAATATTTATAATTAATATTTCAATTAATTCCTAATTAAATCAAATTAATTTTGATTTACTAGAAATTAATCTGCTGCAACACATTAGCTGAGTTCTTGCCTTAGGATGAAGAATTTAACATCCCAATTTCACCTACAAGTCTGGTGAAAGTTGCTTCATCCAAAGGTTTAGTAAAAATGTCAGCTAATTGTTTTTATGTTGGAATAAAAATAAGCTCAATGGTACCATTTGTAGCATGTTCTCTAATAAAATGGTACCTTACATCAATGTGCTTTGTCCTAGAGTGATTAACTGGATTAGCCACAATAGATATAGCACTAGTATTGTCACACATAATTGGGATTTTGTGTAACACTATGCCATAATCCATTAGCTGATTTCTAATCCAAAGCACTTGAGCACAACAACTTCCCGTAGTTATGTATTCAGCCTCAGTTGTGGAAGTTGACACAGATTGTTGTTTCTTGCTATGCCAAGATACAAGTCTTTGTCCAAGAAACTGATAGCTTCCACTAGTACTCTTTCTGTCAACCCTGCATCCAGTAAAATCTGCATCTGTGTATCCAACAGCTTCAAAACCAGTTCCCTTGGGATACCATAATCCTAAGTTTGGAGTCCCTTTCAATTATCTGAAAATCCTCTTCACAGCCATCAAATGTGATTCTTTTGGATTGGCCTGAAATCTTGCATACAGACATGTTGCAAACATGATGTCTAGTCTACTTGCAGTAGTGTAAAGTAATGATCCAATCATTCCTCTATAGCTTGAAATATCCACACTTTTTCCCTTTTTATCTCCATCCAATTTTGTTGCAGTAGACATAGGTGTAGAAGCAGGGGAACAATCAATCATACCAAACTTTTTCAATAAATCTTTAACATATTTAGTTTGGCTGATGAAGATCCCATCACTTCTTTGACTGACTTGAATTCCAAGAAAGTAACTTAATTCACCCATCATACTCATTTCATATTCACTCTGCATAAGCTTAGAGAATCATTGGCAAAGCTTTTCATTGGTAGAACCAAAGATAATATCATCTACAAAGATCTGAACTAGGATCATATCATCACCATGCTTCTTATAGAAGAGAGTCTTGTCTATGGTACGTCTAGTAAAACCATGTTTAAGTAAGAATATTGACAATATATCATACCAAGCTCTAGGTGCCTACTTTAGTCCATATAAATCCTTGAGTAGCTTATACACAAAATCTGGAAATTCTGGGTCTTCAAAGCCAGGTGGCTATTGCAAACTTCTTGTTCTAAATCACCATTTAGGAAGGCACTCTTGACATTCATTTGATATACTTTGAAAATTTGAATGTGTAGTAAATGCTAGAAAAATCCTTATTACTTCAAGTCTTGCAACTGGAGCAAAAGTGTCATCATAATCAATTCCTTCCTCCTGTGAGTAGCCTTTTGCAACCAACCTTGCTTTGTTTCCGGTAACTATACCATTTTCATCCATCTTGTTCCTGAACACCCATTTTGTTCCAATTATACTTCTGTTCTTTAGTGCAGGAACTAACTCCCAAAATTTGTTCCTTTCAAAACGATTAAGCTCTTCTTGCATGGCAGATATCTAACAGGATCCATTAGAGCTTTTTCAGTTTTCTTAGGCTCTACTTGAGATAGAAAGCATGCATGTAGGCACTCATTAGCAGTTGCACTTCTAGTCCTAACACCAGTGTTGGGATAACCAATTTTTGCATTTGGATTGTGACTCCTGTCCCATTTTCTGGTGTGAGTTTGTTGACTGGTGCCTTCATCATTTTATTCATTACTGGTATGACTAGTAGATCCTTCTTCTCTTTCTCCCCCTGAGTTTGTGCTATCAAATTCCAGTGTGTGAGATGAGCTTCTATTTTCATGATTTTCCTATTCAGTAGTCTCTTCAATCATCATCTATTGTGCATTGACTTCAGCCTCTTCATCAGAATCACTGTCAATGTCGAGATTTCCAAATACAAGGGCTTCAACTTCATTATCATCAAGGCATTCCAAGCCTGGGCACTTGTCATCATCAAAAGTCACATCTTTGCTTTCCATGATTTTCTTTTAATCAATTACATAGACTTTGTAGGCACTTCTCTCCAATGAATATCCCAGAAAAATTGCTTCAAAAACCTTTGAGTCAAATTTTCCCACATATTCAGAGTTGTCTTTTAAAATGTAACACTTGCTTCCAAACACATGAAGATGCTTTACAGTAGGCTTTCTCTTAGACATGATTGAGTAAGGTGATTTTCCTCGAATCTTGTTAATGATATATCTATTTTGAATATAGCATGTAGTATTCACATCTTCTTCCCAAAAACTAGTTGGCAAATTGACATCTTACAACATTGTCCTTGCAAATTCTACTAATGTTCTGTTCTTTCTCTCAACTACCCCATTTTGTTGAGGTGTTCTAGCAAGCAGAGATTCTTGAACAATACCTTTGTTTTTGCAGAATTCACTCAATATTGCATTTCTAAATTCTGTCCCATTATCACTTCTCAATCTCTTTACATAGTTTTCATCTTCAGCCTATTTTTCTATCTTCTTTATGTGCTCAATTATGATGTGTGGAGTCTCATAAATTCTACCCAAATATATATTGAGAAATCATCCACCATCACAAGTGCATATTTGTTTCTTGAAATTGATAAGACATTTACTGCCCCAAACAAGTCCATGTGAATAAGTTGCAATGGTGCACTTATAAAATTCACAGTTTTAACTTGTGACTTGTTCTTTTCATTTTTCCTTTATGACAGGCTTCACAAACTTCAATTTGAGAAAACTCTAATTTTGGCATGTCTCTCACCAGCTCTTTCTTAACCAGAGTTTTGATTTCCTTGTAGTTTAGATGTGAGAGTTTCTTATGCCATAACTTGCTTTGCTATATGGATGCCTTAGTGTGGAAGCAACAAATTCCATCCTCATTTGTTGAGTCCAAGTCTGCAACAAACAAGCTTCCTTTCCTTGCTCCTTTCAGAGCAACTTCATTGGTTTTTTGCTGATGAAGATACATTCTTCTTTGTCAAATAGAACTTTAAAACCTTTGTCTACAAACTGGCTGACACTGAGAAGATTTAATTTAAGACCAGCTACCAATGCTACATCATCAATGACAACATTTTTAGAAATAATCTTTCCATATCCCATTGTGACTCCTTTGATATTGTCTTCAAAGGTCACCAGAGGGCCAACCTTCTCCTCAAATTATGATAGCAGGGACTTATCACCTATCATATTCCTGGAGCATCCACTGTCTGTGATCCATATGACTTCTTCATTTTGCCCTGCACACAATGCATTTTAAGTGTGTTTAGCAACCCAAGCAGTGTTGGGTACATTCTTCTTGTTAACTGATTTAGCAGAAGTAGAGTTAGAAGTCTCAGAAAGAATATCATTCATAGATGTTTGTGCATTTTCCCTTGCAGCTGTAGATCCAATATTGACTTCTTTGAGATCTACTCTCAGCTTGTGGCAAATTTTCATTACTTTTAAGTTACAGGGAATGCAGTCAAACTTATCACAAAATGAATATGGATTATTTGCCTTGGCTTCATTATACTCGAAGGCTCCTTCAACTGGCTTGCTAATAATCTTTTTACAAAGATAAGTTAGGTGATTCACAGAGCCACACTTTTCATATTTCTTCCTTGGAGCATTAGCAACATAAGCAAAATTGTTGCTTTTGTTTATCCCAATTCTCCCATTTCTATTCTTTTTCTTCTTTCTTACATCTACAGTTTTCACTTCCTTGACAGGTATCTTGGAATTTTGGTTGACCATGGGCTTCTTTTCATCTTTGAAAGTTGGAGTTGATTCTGCATTCTTCTCCTCATTGTCTTCATCAGTAATTTCTTGCTTTATGATCAACTCTTCTTCACTGAAATCCACTTCATATGCTTTAAACATAGGTGAAACCACCTTTTTAAGGATAGCTGAAACATCTTCATTTTCATTTGGTTTTCCTTTTTTACCTACAACTTTCTTCTTGTTATTCAGGGCATCATAATCAAGACCAATAACAATATTAGCACATGGCTTGTTCTTCTCATGGTATTGTCCAACCAACTCAGATGCGTTCCTGAAAGATTTCAACCTGACTTCATTCTTTTTCAAGCTTCTCCCTTAACACTGCTTCAATTTCACTTGCACACTTGAGCTTGTTCTTTAGATATGCATTTTCTTGTTTCATAGCTTCAATCTCTACCAACAACAACTCAGTTTCTTGTTTATGATTCTCAAGCTTCTTATTTATCTTTGTCATTCTGCTAACCTCTTCATTAGTAGCATCCATACTTGTATGGATGTGAAACATTCCGTGCTCATATTTTCAACAATTTCCTTATATTGACTCACATTTAAATCAATGGTGGTAAGAGTTGGTACCTGTGTTTTTGATAGGATGACTCTCCTTGTTCGAAGGCCATAAATGCATAATTTACAACTTCCTCATCTTCATCATTATCAGAATCATCCCAACTTTTTCCCTCTGCAATATAGGCTTTGCTTTGCTGTTTCTTCGGAAGAGTTTCATACTTTGCTTCCAGTTCAAGATAAGCTTTATCTTTCTTTGCTTTCTTGGGTTTTCTGCATTCTGTAGCAAAATGGCCTAGCTCATCACAGTTATAGTATCTTATCTTTGATCTGTCAACATATCAAGTTTTGTAGCCATTTTTTCTATCAAATGTGTACTTCTCTTTTCCTTTCCAGCTGCTGTCTTTTTTGAATGATTTTCCTTTTCCCTTAAAGAATCTTGGCTTCTTTACTCATATGTTAGAGAACTTTCTTGCCAGATAGGTCATTGACTGATCTAGCTCATCAAGTTTATCTAGGGTGTAGAACTCATCTTCTTCCAATTATAGTATGACTTGTTCATGTGAATCATTGTTTCTTTGCTCAGTAGTTGAGACACTTGGAGTCTGGAATTTTGGCTCATCATTAGAGATCTGGCTTTCATTAACAATAAGAGCACTTGAACCATCTACAACATGCCCTTGGCCAGCTCTTAATGATTTTTTTGAATCATTTCCAATTCATATGTTTTTAAAATTACATATATAACTTCCAAGGTCAAACTGCTCAAGTCTCTCCCTTCTCTGATTGCTGAAATTTTCTGTTCTAAATAGTTAGGGAGTGTGAGCAAAAACTTCAGGTTCACTTCTTCAGCTTCATAATATTTATCATGCAGCTGCAAGTCATTAATCAGCTTATTAAACCTTTCAAACACATCAGTAATTCTTTCCTTTGTGTAATAACCCCATAATTTTGAACTTTTTGTAACCCTTATGAATAGTGTTTTTGCTGATATTGCTGAATAAGAAAACTTTTCATGCCACACTATGTAGGGGTTCTTTTATTTTTATTCTGAGATCTTATTAGTACTCTATATGATATATAAGTGTATGTAAAGATCGTCAGAATCCAAATTCAAACACTTTGTTTTTTCCCAAAAATCCACCCGATACCGAAAGAATTGAGTATAAGGTAACAGAATAAAAAGGATTTAAATTCAAGGATTATAAGAGAGAATCATAAAAGGAATATAATGATCCCTCAAACGATAAACGAAAACGAAAGTTAAGCGAACCGTATAACAGATCAGCGGTCATTAGCCAAGTAATTAGAAGCTAATCAAAGAGATTAGTGAGGATGATGTCATCAAACCAATATGAAGAGGACAAGCATGGGAAGATGACATAGGATTGATGACCTAAGCATGACCAAAGAGAAGTGTGTTGTTGGTTGATTAAGAACCACACAAAAATCACCACGGTTAAAAGTTAAATAATTAAAACAAAAGCCAAAAACAACCAACCAACAAATCATTTTACCAAAACACAAGTTGACTTCACTTTTCTTCAAGAAAAGCTTTCGGCCTCTTTTCCATTTCAAGAAGAAAAAAACCAAAATCCAAGTTCCAAGCTTCATTAATTAGTGAGGTAATTATCTAAGACTCCTTATGCATAGATATAGCTATCCTATAAGTTTAAGCTTCAAATTCCTTCACAATCTCTTCCTAAAATTCATGGAAGAAGAGGGTGAATAGTGTTTTTCAAGAACTTAAAATTTTGTTCTTGAGTTTTTGTTTAGATTAAGCTTGGGTAAGGACTTTCAAGGGTTATTCCAAGCTAATTAGTTACTCCTACTCACCAAGGAAGGTATAATCTCAAACCCTAGCCCTACTTTTGCATATTTAGAGCTTTTGTGTTTAGTATGGTTCATGAGAAGATTTATTATTGAGTATTTAGAGATGTGTTGGTTTTGTGATGTGTTTGGAGTTGTAAAACTTGTTGATTAGTTAAAGAACTTAAGTAAAGCTTTTAGTTCATGATGGGAAGTAGTATAAATTTGAAAATATTGAGTTGTTGGGGCTGTTGTAGCATTGTAAGTATGGAGTTTGGTTGTATGGTTGAATTGTGGTTGATTGGTGGTTGATTTAGAGTAGGATAAAAATTGGTAATCTCGTAAACATAGCCGTCGTAATGTCCGATTTACTTTAGACTGTTTTGTTCTTAACAATCAGGACCCGAGGAATCACTCTTAGGTTTTGACCATTGCCACTGATTAGATAGTTCATGTTATGAGCTTCGTTTTGATATGTGGTTCGTTTGAATCCGATGTACGGTTTAGGAGAAACGACCGTTTTAAGTAACGGCATTTCGCGAACAAACCATTACCCCTCACCTTACTTTGAAACATAGGTTAAAGACCTTAAAGGACTAATTGGAGTGTGAATCATTTATGTAAAGTGTATTAGGCAGTTGGTAAGGCACTCGCGAAAGAATTGCCTTAAAACCCTTAATGGTTAATTTATTAAAAATGGTGGAGCCGAGGGTACTCGAGCGACTTAAGAGAATCGTTGAGCGCAAAGCGAGTGTTAGAGTCTAATTGGTTAAAGTATAGATTCATAAGCGACTTTGGTTTAATTCCAACTTATATGTTGTTTATAGGTTACCAGACTCGTCCCAAGCCATTTATCACCCCCAGTCGCTCAGGCAAGTTTTCTACCCGTTATACTGTTGTTGTGATGTATGCATATGTATATGCATTATCTTGTGATAGATGCATGGTGGTTAATTAGCAAATCTTGTGATATATTGGAGCATATGATATGGTATATATATGCATGTCTGTTATCGTAATTTTGATATATATTGTTGATTCAATTGCTTATAGTTGCATAATACCTATGCTAGAGATAAGCAGTAATTGCGTATAACCTTAGTATAAGGGACCCAAAAGTGAACATTTTCTAAAACCGGGAGTCGATGTTCCCGAGTATATTATATATGTTACGACCGACATTTTATGTAATATTATTTGTGGATTTGGTATAATATTTAAGTCAAATGAAAATATATTCAATGATTGTACGCTAGAGTGAGTGAAAATTTCTGCGTTATAAATTTGCTTTGTGTAGTATATGATTTTTCAAAGCAAGAATTTATTTAATTTCTTTATTTTTGACTTATAAGGAATATTCTAAGCTTTGGAAAAATTTTCTTTTAAAAGGAATTTTGTTCACAAATTTTGAAAATGATTTTATAAAGTCTCTAAAAATCCAAGTTATTTTATGATATAAATTTTATAATTTTTGAACTTGTATTTTATTTTATAAAAATAAATCTTTATAAATGTTAGTTGTCATAATTATCAAATTACATGGTTGTCCTTGCATGCAAATCCTTCCCTATTCAATTCAAAGGGCTAAAGAGACAATTCCAACCCCACTAACTCTTAATTTTCTAGCCAAATTCCTTCTTTGCCCTTGCATGCAAAATAAACCAAGTGAAAGTGGAGGGATAGTCTTGTCAATTCTCATTCCCACTCACATTTGCCAAATCAAAAACCATAAAGCAAGCAATTGATGTGATCATCCACTCCACTCACCATCACACTTTCTCCTCCCACCCTCCTCACCCTCTCACTCTCGGCCCTCCCCCTCCTTCTCTCGGTTTTTTAGCCGAAACCAACCCCCTCCCCATTTTCTTCATTCCTCCACCAAGTTTCCACCTTCTACACAAGTAAATGTTACTTACCATACCATGATCACATATATTCCAAAGAGTTTTGAGTAGAAAGTTTAAGTTTTAAAGTTGCATGTTAAGGTTTTAGTTGAAACTCAAAATACAATCTTGATTCTTATGGATTTAAGGTTGTTTTTGAGAGGACTACAATGAATGGATAAGTGCCAAGTCTTGAGAAGAAAACTCTTCATGATTTAATGGCCATTTCCATCCATTTTATTCGGCCATGACCATATGGGAGCCGAATAAATGGTCCTTGAAATCATTCTTGTTGTTTTGATCAATTTTTGCATGTATATGTGATAATGACTTGAATTTTGTAGTGAAAATTTGATAAAACTCCTTGCATGCTAAGTGATCATCTAGGTATACTTTATGCTAGGCTTGCATGTCAATTTTAAGATGGAATATATGTAGAAAATATGTTGCTTTGGTTTGAAAAACCCGAAGGCATGCATGCATGAGGATTTCTCTTAGAATGTTGTAAGATTTTGATCATTTGGAAAGATTTTGTTAGTGAGCCTTAATTTCAGTAGGTATAATGTGTTAATATTGATTTATGCTTCTTGTTGCATGGTAATAATTCGTGGTTATCTTTTATAAAAATATATATATATCTTGTTGTTTCAAAAGCATGAAGATTTGTGATTTGTGAAGAGTAGTCTCTTTTATTTTGCCATAATTGTACCTTAGGTAAGGATGATCTCACCAAGGTTATTTTGAGAAAAAGGGAGTTAGTTCAGTAGAATACCATGTATAAGTCTTGGTTTAAGTATTTAGTTGTTGTTAGTTGAGTTTGTCAAGTCGAAAACCTTGGAAAATGAGAGTTATAGTTTCTGCAGAAAAATCAGTATAGCACCCTGAGGTTTAGAGTGAGTTTTGACCATGTCATTGGTGTGCACTTTGAGGCCCAAGCTACCAGAAGTTAGTATTGGGAGTATATAATAGGTTTTAGGAGTTGGTTAGAGGTTTGCATGTCATTTGGTTAGGTGCACAAGTAGAATCACACAATCTGTCCAGCAGGGGACAGTTTTGTTGCAACTTGGAAAGAGGGAGATTTGACCATGTCATGGGTAGGCCCTCATTAGGCCCAATTGGGCCTTAGTTAGAGGGTATGTCAGAGAAGTTTTTCCAACCATAGTTCATAGGATATGAGCTAGAACCATGTGTCACAAGTTAATTCAAGTCAGGGCATTTTCTGCCCAGAAAAACAGGGGAACCTTGGACTTTTAGCTTAGGCTCAAGAAGGCCAAAGCCAGGCCCTTGAGCCACATCAAGTTTGTGAGATGCCCTTAGGTCAGGAGAGTCTTGTGTAAAAGTTTTGAAGAAAAACTTGTAGTTTAAGAATGTCTAATGTACTCAAGAAACCATAGTTGTCATTCTGAAATTTGCACCAGTGAGCACTATCACTTACCACATAGTTTTAGAACACTTAGAAGTGAGTATTAGGTCAACCACCATAGTTGTAAGATAGTATAAGGTCAGTAGAGAAAAAGGCACAAGTGAGGGTCAATAGGTTTTGGATAATTTAGGAAAGGCACATCGAGTTAGAAAGCCGAAATTAGAAGACCTTGTCTAGTTTAGCGACCAAGTGACTTAAGTCGCGAGTCGAGATCATCCAAGCCTAGTGTTGCATTATGATATATATGGTGTTATTTGGTGTTAATATATGATATGTGAATATGTGGCTATGTGTGTGCAATTATAATTTAAAAGTGAATATAAATTAAGTGCATATAGGCCTAAGTGCCATCCGTGTTTAATTTCGAGTTGTAAATAGGTTAGGTTGGTGAGAATATATTATAATGAGGATTATTATTATTTATGTAGGATCTCGAGACGAGGGAAAACTTGCCATAAAAGTTGAGTGAAGCTCCAGTTGTTGCTCCTACCAGTCAGACCAGACCAGCCTATCTCAAGGCAAGTGATTCAACTTGACCTTCGTATTTACTGCAAATTCATATATATCGATGTAATTATCCTGAGTCATTTTGACATACTTAAATCAAGCGTATCTTTTGTTTATCTTTGAGTTACATAGAGATGCCATGAACCCTCGAGTACGTATTGCAAGTAGTTCAAAAGTCTTTCATGATTGTTTAATGCCATGATAAAAAGAAGAATTGATATATTACTTGATGGATCACCTTGATTAACATGTTGATGTTTCCTAAGTATTAATATCTCATCCTGATACTTGAACCCCTATAGAACCTTACTTTGAATTCTGATAGTCAGATACTTACCAGCTTGATTCCTCATTGATTGATACCCTCTTTCTTATCCTAAAGCTTGACAATTCTGATATGTCCCGAGTTAAAGATCATTCTTCACACCTTAACACCCTTAGTATTCTTGAAGCTTACCTTCTTGATGATCCAGCACTTGAACCTTGATGAAGAAACCATTGCTTTGAGCCCAAATTAGCATTACCCTTCATATTATCCATTAGTCTCACTAAATCCTCTTGTCCAATCCTTGATATTTGAAAACCATTCAATTACTTGAATAAAGAATAGTTTTGTGAATCATGGCTCTGATATTCAGTACCTTGTTTCCCGTGTTTCGAGCTGATCTATAATCCCTTGATAAAAATGTTTACAGTCAAAAGAGATTTTGTCATAAACCGGCATCAGTTTTTAAATAATTAAAATGTGGGTTTTTAGTCCCAAAGGGGGATAAATGTTTTCTTGAATAGTGGATCTGGACTGAGACGCGAGTCCTTTCCACACTTATATTAGGCTTAAAAGTTGCCTAGGGATTCCCAATAATGTTTTAGAACCCAGCGAGGTTCGGGATTACTTCGCGGCTGATCACCGGCTGTAATCCGTAGCGTCATAAAATGATTTTGATTAAGATATGATTTTTTAAAATTGTTTTGATGCAAGCAAAATGATGCCATCTCACATAGTTTTTATCTCTCGTTACCTTTGGTTATGTCTTTCCATTATCATTCTTAAAGGTATATCTCAATTTATGTTCTGTGTCATACTGTTAGCACTTGTTGAGCATTTGGCTCACTTCTTGCTTTACCCTTATATTACAGCTAGCAGCTATGGTTAGATTCAAGCAAACTGCCCGTAAGACCTGTGATGCTGATGCTAATGTTCGAGCTCAGGTAGAATAAGTAATAATAGTTGTGTGAGGACTCGGTATCTGTAATCAGATGTAATAGTTGGTAGTGTTGGGCTGTTCCAAACCCTAAACTGCAAGATCTTGGATTTTAGTTGTGAATTCTTCATTAAAATGATGTAATAGCTATATTTATTTTGTTATTTAAGTTGGGGGTGTGACAGGTTTTGGTATCAGAGCTACGGTTTAGAGTCCCTGGACAGCCCAAATAGGTTATAGGATTTGTGTGTAGGTTATAGATATTACGCGAGAGAGTAGGTGAAGTAAATTATTATTAATACTCCTCTTATTGGTTGTCAGCAAAGGGCGCATTCCTCGTCATCCTCTGGGTCGGGCGACACTATTGCTTTCTCCGTGTATGCTGAGTTGAGGCGCGAGTTCGACATGCTTCAGGGCCAGTACGACCGACTGATAGACCGACTGAAGAACGTGTATCCGGACAGCCGAAACTACGAGGGGAAGCCCAAGGAGCAGATGACTGCGAGACTTGAGACCTTGGTTCGGTACGTCAACACTAAGCTTGAGGAGATGCCAGCGTACCGGGACCGTACCAGCCAGTATGTCATTCAAATGGTGGCAGATGAGCTCCAAAGCATTGTGAAGACGCTTCGAGAGGAAAAGACTACCAAGCCCCGTTCAGATGGAGTGGAGCCTTAGTTCTTTCCATTTACCTTTCATGTTGTTGTACTATCAGACTATATGGAATCCCCAGTTATTTCCGTTTTTCCTTTAAATAAGCCTGTTAATCCTAGAATCAGACTATGTCCCAATCTTATGTACTGTGACCTTTAAAATTTCAATAATTATGTGCTATTGTTCCATTTGCTCTCAATTGTTATTTTATGTTTTTATCATCATATCTGCTTAATTTGGAAACTTGACCCCATATGTAAATGAGAATGCCATGCGATACCCTCGAATCATTTTATCATTCATATCTGTTTTGACACAACGCTTATTTCAGATCATGCCTCCCAGAAAGAAGAACCCAACAACCACCTTCACCACAGACCCAAATATTCTTCGACTACTGGAAACCTTGCAACAGCAAACCAATGCTATAGCTCAACAACAACTAGCTCTTCAACAACGAATTGAAAACCAAGATAACCGTGAGCCACACCAACCACCTGAACCACCAGTACCACCTAGACAAATTGTCACTTTCAAGGCTTTTCAGAATGTGAATCCACCTGTATTTCATGATACCACTGATCCAGTGATAGCTAACACATGGATCAAGGAGATGGAAAGGGCTTTTGAGTTGGTGCAGTTAGGAGACGATCAGAAGACGCCGTATGCTACTTACTTCTTGAAGGGAGAAGTCATCTATTGGTGGGAATCAGTAAAGGCTATGGAAGTCACTCAGCAGGTTTCTTGGGAGAGATTTAAAAAGTTATTTCTGGACAAGTATTACCCTAAGTACATGCAGAATCAGATGGAGCTAAAATTTCTGGAGTTGAAGCAAGGGAATATGACTGTATTGGAGTATGAGAAGAAGTTCACTGAGTTGTCAAGGTTTGTGACAAAGTATACCAGCACTGAGGAGGAAAAAGCAAAGAAATTTCAGCAAGGATTGGAGCCTTGGATCAGAGATAGGGTGGCTATGTTTGAGCTTGAAACTTATGCGGGAGTAGTACAGAAAGCTGCTCTGATTGAAAATAATGGGATGCAGTCAAGGAAAGAGAGGGATAACAAGAAGAGGAAGGTTCCGTTTTATGGAGAAAAGTCTGAAGCTGGAAGTACGCAAGATCGGAATGTAAAGAGGATTGGCTTCCAGAAGGGCGGAAATTTTCAAAAGAAGGGAAATTTGGGAAAAAGGCAAGAATCAAAAGGGAACCACCAGGCAAGCCAAGGGCAAGTTGGAGAAAACAGGTTCCAGAGACCGGAATGCAAGCACTGTGGAAGAAGGCACCCCGGAGTATGCAATAAGCTGAGTATGACCTGTTATAGGTGTAATCAGAAGGGACATTTGGCAAATGAGTGCAAGATGCCGAAGCCAGGAGTTACGTGCTACAAATGTGGGAAGACTGGACACATGGCTAGGGAGTGTAAGGCAACAGGACCAGTCAAAGCTCTGATGAACGTGGCAAGTACCAGTGCAAGCGTGCCAGCTGAGGTATTGGCATTACCTCCACCACCCGCACCAACCCCAGCAAGCAACAGCAAGGACATTTGATCTAAAGATGAAAGATGCTGTTCAGAATTCTGAGGTGATAGCAGGTACACTTTTACTCAATAATGTCAAGGCTAAAGTATTGATTGATTCGGGAGCAACAAGATCTTTCATATCAGAATCTTTTGTTGATAAGCTCCAATGTGATAAAACGGTTATGAGTGAGGTAGTAAATGTGGTAATTAGCAAACCAAGAGAAGATTCCTGTGAAACAATTTTGTCCAAAGTGTGAGATCGATATTTCGGGATATAAGTTTTCAGCCGACTTGATACTCTTCAAGTTGGGAGAGTTTGATATAATTTTAGGAATGGATTGGTTAGGAGAGAATAGCGCTCAGATTAATTGTAAGACCAAGAGAGTGTATTTAAAGACGAAGAGTGGAGAGAAGGTAATATTTAAGGGGCAGAGGCAAGAGCAACTATTTCTTACAATCGTTCAGGCTAAGAAGTTGCTTAGAAAAGGTTGTGAGTCGTTCCTAGCATATGTAGTGGATTCAGAGAGAGGCAGCCTCAGCATGGAAGATATTCCTGTAGTTAGCGAGTTTCCCGACGAGCTACCAGGCTTACCACCAGATCGACAAATTGAGTTCGAGATCAACCTTGCTCCAGGCACGGAACCAGTTTCAAAGGCTCCCTATAGGATGGCACCAGCAGAAATGAAAGAGTTGGCGAGCCAGCTACAAGAATTATTGGATAAAGGAGTGATACGACCAAGTACGTCGCCATGGGGAGCACCTGTTCTGTTTGTAAAGAAGAAAGATGGGATTGTGCGTCTATGCATAGATTACCGGGAGCTGAATAAGGTGACGATCAAGAACCGTTACCCGCTACCAAGGATAGATGACCTTTTTGATCAGTTGAAGGGAGCAAAATGCTTTTCGAAGATTGATTTGAGATCGGGATACCATCAATTAAAGATCAAAGAAGAAGATATTCCTAAGACCACATTCAGGACCAGATATGGGCATTATGAATTCCTAGTAATGCCGTTTGGATTGACCAACGCTCTGGCCGCATTTATGGATCTGATGAATCGGGTATTTAAGAAGTATTTGGACAAATTTGTCGTGGTATTCATTGATGACATCCTTATTTATTCTAAGTCATAAGAAGAACATAAGCAGCACCTCTGGATAGCATTGGAGATACTCCGACAAGAGAAGTTGTATGCCAAGTTTACCAAATGTGAGTTTTGGTTAAAGGAAGTTCAATTTTTGGGGCATGTTATTGGAAATGAGGGAGTTAAAGTGGATCCGGCAAAGATTGAGGCAGTTATGAATTGGGAGAGGCCAAAGACTCCTACGGAAGTGCGAAGTTTTCTAGGATTGGCCGGATACTATAGAAGATTCGTCAAGGATTTCTCGAAGATCGCCACGCCATTGACCAAGTTAACCAGAAAGAATCAAAAGTTTGAATGGAGTGCAGAATGTGAAGATAGCTTTCAAGAATTAAAGCAGAAGTTGGTAACAGCTCCGGTGTTGGTACTTCCAGATGATCAAGGGAATTTTGTAATATTCAGCGACGCTTCACATAAGGGTTTGGGTTGTGTGTTGATGCAACACAGTAAAGTGATCGCATATGCGTCAAGACAGTTGAAGCCGCATGAGTTAAAGTACCCGACGCATGACTTAGGAACTAGCCGCTATAGTGTTCGCACTCAAGATCTGGAGACATTACCTCTATGGAGAGAAGTGTGAAATCTACACGGATCACAAGAGTTTAAAGTACATTTTTACTCAGAAAGAGCTCAATATGAGGCAGAGGAGATGGCTGGAATTGATCAAGGACTATGACTGCTCGATAAATTACCATCCTGAAAGGCGAACGTAGTGGCCGATGCTCTGAGTAGGAAGGAGAGATTGAATATGATGATAACATCAAAAGAGTTAACTGGAGAAATCGAAAAATTGGAATTGGAACTTTATGCTTATGGAAAAGTTGCGGAAGTTTGTCGTGCAATGACCTTTCAGCCAACACTAGTGGAAAAGATAAAGAAGTGTCAAGAGGAAGTAATGGAAAAAGAGAAGAAACAGTTATCTGGAGAGGAGATTAATACTCAAAGGGATGAGCAAGGGATACTAAGGTTTTCATCCAGAATATGGATTCCCCATGTACCTGAATTAAAGAATGAGATCCTCCATGAAGCCCACAATTCAAAATTTTCAATCCACCCGGGAAGCACCAAGATGTATCGAGACTTAAAGAAGAACTTTTGGTGGCCAAATATGAAGCGAGACGTGGCAGAATGGGTTGCAAAGTGCTATTACTTGTCAGAAAGTAAAGGCAGAACATCAACGACCAAGCGGATTAATTCAGCCCCTGAAGATTCCAGAATGGAAATGGGAAAATATTGCTATGGACTTTATAGTAGGACTACCGCGAACGAAATCCGGACATGACGCAATATGGGTTATAGTTGATCGTCTTACGAAGTCGGCGCATTTCCTCCCAATAAATGAGAAGTCGTCATTAGACAAGTTGGTTCATTTGTATGTGCGCGAAATCGTACTAAGGCATAGAGTACCCGTATCAATAGTTTCAGACAGAGATCCCCGATTTAACTCAAGATTCTGGAAGCAATTTCAGGAGTGTCTTGGCACGAAGTTGAATATGAGCACGGCGTACCACCCACAGACGGATGGCCAGAGTGAAAGAACAATTCAAACAATTGAAGACATGTTGCGCAGTTGTGCAATCGATTTTGCAGGAAGTTGGGACGACCATTTGCCATTGATTGAATTCTCTTACAACAACAGCTATCATTCCAGTATCGGCATACCACCATACGAAGCTTTGTACGGGCGAAAATGTAGATCACCAACAAGTTAGAATGAAGTAGGAGAAGGAAGAATTCTCGGCTCGGATTTGGTACAACAGTTGCATGACTCGGTCAAGTTAATTCAGAAAAGATTGCTTGCTGCTCAAGATAGACAGAGGAAGTATGCGGATCCAGCACGTAAGGACGTTCAATTCCAAATTGGCGAAGCTGTGTTGCTGAAGGTGTCACCTAGGAAAGGGTTGATAAGATTTGGCAAGAAAGGGAAGTTAGCACCTAGATACATAGGTCCTTTTGAGATTTTGAGTCAAGTGGGAAAGGTGGCCTACGAGTTGGCCTTACCACCTCAGTATCGGCATGTGCATAATGTGTTCCATGTGTCGTTGCTTAAGAAGTACAATCCTGACGCTAGCCATGTGATAGAATATGAACCTGTAGAAATTCAGGCAGACCTGTCATTTGTGGAGCAACCGGTTAAAATACTCGACTAGCAAGTAAAGAGTCTTAGAAATAAATCCGTAAAGTTAGTAAAAGTACTTTGGAGGAACCCTAAGGTCGAAGAGTCGACTTGGGAGTTAGAGTCTGATATGCGTTCCCGGCATCCTCATCTTTTCTCTTAGATTCTGGGGACAGAATCCCTTAAGGGGGAGAGGATGTTACGACCGACATTTTATGTAATATTATTTATGGATTTGGTATAATATTTAAGTCAAATGAAAATATATTCAATGATTGTACGCTAGAGTGAGTGAAAATTTATGCGTTATAAATTTGCTTTGTGTAGTATATGATTTTTCAAAGCAAGAATTTATTTAATTTCTTTATTTTTGACTTATAAGGAATATTCTAAGCTTTGGAAAAATTTTCTTTTAAAAGGAATTTTGTTCACAAATTTTGAAAATGATTTTATAAAGTCTCTAAAAATCCAAGTTATTTTATGATATAAATTTTATAATTTTTGAACTTGTATTTTATTTTATAAAAATAAATCTTTATAAATGTTAGTTGTCATAATTATCAAATTACATGGCTGTCCTTGCATGCAAATCCTTCCCTATTCAATTCAAAGGGCTAAAGAGACAATTCCACCCCACTAACTCTTAATTTTCTAGCCAAATTCCTTCTTTGCCCTTGCATGCAAAATAAACCAAGTGAAAGTGGAGGGATAGTCTTGTCAATTCTCATTCCCACTCATATTTGCCAAATCAAAAACCATAAAGCAAGCAATTGATGTGATCATCCACTCCACTCACCATCACACTTTCTCCTCCCACCCTCCTCACCCTCTCACTCTCGGCCCTCCCCCTCCTTCTCTCGGTTTTTTAGCCGAAACCAACCCCCTCCCAATTTTCTTCATTCCTCCACCAAGTTTCCACCTTCTACACAAGTAAATGTTACTTACCATACCATGATCACATATATTCCAAAGAGTTTTGAGTAGAAAGTTTAAGTTTTAAAGTTGCATGTTAAGGTTTTAGTTGAAACTCAAAATACAATCTTGATTCTTATGGATTTAAGGTTGTTTTTGAGAGGACTACAATGAATGGATAAGTGCCAAGTCTTGAGAAGAAAACTCTTCATGATTTAATGGCCATTTCCATCCATTTTATTCGGCCATGACCATATGGGAGCCGAATAAATGGTCCTTGAAATCATTCTTGTTGTTTTGATCAATTTTTGCATGTATATGTGATAATGACTTGAATTTTGTAGTGAAAATTTGATAAAACTCCTTGCATGCTAAGTGATCATCTAGGTATACTTTATGCTAGGCTTGCATGTCAATTTTAAGATGGAATATATGTAGAAAATATGTTGCTTTGGTTTGAAAAACCCGAAGGCATGCATGCATGAGGATTTCTCTTAGAATGTTGTAAGATTTTGATCATTTGGAAAGATTTTGTTAGTGAGCCTTAATTTCAGTAGGTATAATGTGTTAATATTGATTTATGCTTCTTGTTGCATGGTAATAATTCGTGGTTATCTTTTATAAAAATATATATATATCTTGTTGTTTTAAAAGCATGAAGATTTGTGATTTGTGAAGAGTAGTCTCTTTTGTTTTGCCATAATTGTACCTTAGGTAAGGATGATCTCACCAAGGTTATTTTGAGAAAAAGGGAGTTAGTTCAGTAGAATACCATGTATAAGTCTTGGTTTAAGTATTTAGTTGTTGTTAGTTGAGTTTGTCAAGTCGAAAACCTTGGAAAATGAGAGTTATAGTTTCTGCAGAAAAATCAGTATAGCACCCTGAGGTTTAGAGTGAGTTTTGACCATGTCATTGGTGTGCAATTTGAGGCCCAAGCTACCAGAAGTTAGTATTGGGAGTATATAATAGGTTTTAGGAGTTGGTTAGAGGTTTGCATGTCATTTGGTTAGGTGCACAAGTAGAATCACAAAATCTGTCCAGCAGGGGACAGTTTTGTTGCAACTTGGAAAGAGGGAGATTTGACCATGTCATGGGTAGGCCCTCATTAGGCCCAATTGGGCCTTAGTTAGAGGGTATGTCAGAGAAGTTTTTCCAACCATAGTTCATAGGATATGAGCTAGAACCATGTGTCACAAGTTAATTCAAGTCAGGGCATTTTCTGCCCAGAAAAATAGGGGAACCTTGGACTTTTAGCTTAGGCCCAAGAAGGCCCAAGCCAGGCCCTTGAGCCACATCAAGTTTGTGAGATGCCCTTAGGTCAGGAGAGTATTGTGTAAAAGTTTTGAAGAAAAACTTGTAGTTTAAGAATGTCTAATGTACTCAAGAAACCATAGTTGTCATTCTGAAATTTGCACCAGTGAGCACTATCACTTACCACATAGTTTTAGAACACTTAGAAATGAGTATTAGGTCAACCACCATAGTTGTAAGATAGTATAAGGTCATTAGAGAAAAAGGCACAAGTGAGGGTCAATAGGTTTTGGATAATTTAGGAAAGGCACATCGAGTTAGAAAGCCAAAATTAGAAGACCTTGTCTAGTTTAGCGACCAAGTGACTTAAGTCGCGAGTCGAGATCATCCAAGCCTAGTGTTGCATTATGATATATATGGTGTTATTTGGTGTTAATATATGATATGTGAATATGTGGCTATGTGTGTGCAATTATAATTTAAAAGTGAATATAAATTAAGTGCATATAGGCCTAAGTGCCATCCGTATTTAATTTCGAGTTGTAAATAGGTTAGGTTGGTGAGAATATATTATAATGAGGATTATTATTATTTATGTAGGATCTCGAGACGAGGGAAAAATTGCCATAAAAGTCGAGTGAAGCTCCAGTTGTTGCTCCTACCAGTCAGACCAGACCAGCCTATCTCAAGGCAAGTGATTCAACTTGACCTTCGTATTTACTGCAAATTCATATATATCGATGCAATTATCCTGAGTCATTTTGACATACTTAAATCAAGCGTATCTTTTGTTTATCTTTGAGCTACATAGAGATGCCATGAACCCTCGAGTACGTATTGCAAGTAGTTCAAAAGTCTTTCATGATTGTTTAATGCCATGATAAAAAGAAGAATTGATATATTACTTGATGGATCACCTTGATTAACATGTTGATGTTTCCTAAGTATTAATATCTCATCCTGATACTTGAACCCCTATAGAACCTTACTTTGAATTCTGATAGTCAGATACTTACCAGCTTGATTCCTCATTGATTGATACCCTCTTTCTTATCCTAAAGCTTGACAATTCTGATATGTCCCGAGTTAAAGATCATTCTTCACACCTTAACACCCTTAGTATTCTTGAAGCTTACCTTCTTGATGATCCAGCACTTGAACCTTGATGAGAAACCATTGCTTTGAGCCCAAATTAGCATTACCCTTCATATTATCCATTAGTCTCACTAAATCCTCTTGTCCAATCCTTGATATTTGAAAACCATTCAATTACTTGAATAAAGAATAGTTTTGTGAATCATGGCTCTGATATTCAGTACCTTGTTTCCCGTGTTTCGAGCTGATCTATAATCCCTTGATAAAAATGTTTACAGTCAAAAGAGATTTTGTCATAAACCGGCATCAGTTTTTAAATAATTAAAATGTGGGTTTTTAGTCCCAAAGGGGGATAAATGTTTTCTTGAATAATGGATCTGGACTGAGACGCGAGTCCTTTCCACACTTATATTAGGCTTAAAAGTTGCCTAGGGATTCCCAATAATGTTTTAGAACCCAGCGAGGTTCGGGATTACTTAGCGGCTGATCACCGGCTGTAATCCGTAGCGTCATAAAATGATTTTGATTAAGACATGATTTTTTAAAATTGTTTTGATGCAAGCAAAATAATGCCATCTCACATAGTTTTTATCTCTCGTTACCTTTGGTTATGTCTTTCCATTATCATTCTTAAAGGTATATCTCAATTTATGTTCTGTGTCGTACTGTTAGCACTTGTTGAGCATTTGGCTCACTTCTTGCTTTACCCTTATATTACAGCTAGCAGCTATGGTTAGATTCAAGCAGACTGCCCGTAAGACCTGTGATGCTGATGCTTATGTTCGAGCTCAGGTAGAATAAGTAATAATAGTTGTGTGAGGACTCGGTATCTGTAATCAGATGTAATAGTTGGTAGTGTTGGGCTGTTCCAAACCCTGAAACTGCAAGATCTTGGATTTTAGTTGTGAATTCTTCATTAAAATGATGTAATAGCTATATTTATTTTGTTATTTAAGTTGGGGGTGTGACAATATATATATACTTATATATATATATATTGATATAGTTTTCAAAACTATTAATCGAATAAGGTTTATTCGATAACTTTATTTTTATTAATGAATATTACTTTGAATATTCATTCGAGGACTTATGACTCGGTTTATTTTATTTAATGAATATTAGTTAAATATTCATTCGAGGACTTATGACTCCGTTTATTTTAATTAATGAATATTAGTTGAATATTTATTCAAGGACTTATGACTCCGTTTATTTACTAATTAATATTCTTTATTTTATTAAAGAATAATGTTTCGATAATCAAACTTATTTTCGATTATTCAAATAAAGATCGTACTTTCGTATAAGTATCTCTTTGGTTATTTATTATTCATTTCAAGTATAAGTTTTAAAACTTTTACTTCAATTATTTTTATAAGGATTATCCTTATGGGAATATTATTTAAATAATAATATTCAGATATTTTCTAATATATCGGGACTGATTTATTTCATTAAATCAGCTTTACTCCAAACATTCTTAAAAATGTTTTCGAGTCTTCAAAATAATTTTAAAAGTTAGAGCGGATCCCAAAACTCGTTTTCAGATTTAAGATCTTCCTTTCGAAGGAGACTTGAATATTCGCTTAAAAATCTTGGGGATCCGGCTCTGTGGTGTATTTTATATTCGCAACGAGGTTGCTGTTTTGAGAAAACAATTTGATTACTTGCCCAACGTTCAGGAAGTAAGTCCATCTAATTGAGTCGGCATAAGCGACAGGCCGGGGTACGGTCTATGAAGGTGTAAGAGGCTGGGTGACAGTCCATCCACGCGTGAGTGGCCGGGTAACGGTCTAGCGCGAGGTCCTAATGCGTCCAGGGTGATGACCGGCGAGGAATTCATCCATCTACAGTAGAAAAGGTTACTTATTGGTATCTGTGCCTGATCAGCAAGATATCGGGTTTATGCCAAAATTCTTTTCCTTTCCAAAAATTTATTGGATGTTACAAACTCTGTTCATACTTTACATGAAAGAGGTCTCCAGGAAATGTATAAGAGATATATATGTGGATATATATCGGGACTTAATGAAGTATCTCTTAACTTCATTTCATTCAATAATATTTCAAAGATTTAATCTATTCAAGTCTTAACTTGTGGTCTCATCTATGGGATGACCTTTTGAAACCTATAATACTTTGAACAGTGGTAGTTCAAGTAGCTTTATAAAATGGTATAAGTATAAAGAAGTAATTGGTAACTTCATCTTCCTTTAAGCTTATATCCAGTAAGTACCTACCTTACACTTGATAAAGGATTCTAGTAAGTTATCCATTTAGATACTTGCGAGCTGTAATGCTCACTCTTGCTTTATTTCTTCATCACACAACAACAGTTAGGAAAGATGGCCAGACTCAAGCAGACCCAGCGCAAGCGCGTGGGAAGCGTCCCGCATCTTCCCGTTGATGTTGTAGCTGTTATAACTGCAGAGGTAGATCTATTGGTAGATCAGGCATTCTACTTTTGGGAACCAAATATTGTATAATTATAACTTGTGGCAGATAATGGCAATTAACTGTAAACTTATCAAGTAATCATTTTGGGTTGTAATAACTTTTAAATTGTGGATTCAAGAACTTGTACTTATTTCAATTTCATCTCTGAGACTATAACGGGTTGTGGTGTGTGTTAGTGTGGGGTCACAACATGAGGTTATTTATTATTAATTAAGTTAAGTGATATTGTGGAAAGAAAGACCGTGACGACCCGGATCCCCGACCCCGGATCGGGGGGTGTTACACTTTGGCTTAGCCATTAAACCCTCATACTCTGAAATCGGTATCCTTCTTTGATTTGACCTAACTTCCTCTGTTCCTTCATAAAGTATCTCTATCTTCTCCTAGATCTGTTGAGTAGTGTCACAGTTGACAATGTTATTGTACATTACATTATCAAGTGAGTCAATCAAGATTAACTGCAAGCCACTATCTAGGGAGACTATTTTTCTCAGGCTCAATGTATCTGAAGGATCTTTAGGAGCATAATAAGCTGGAATGACCATGTCGTCATCTGTAGATTCCTCAACTCTTACCATAGGAGTGAAGGGCCCATTCTTGAGAATCTGAAAGTATAACGGATTGGCCATCCTGATAAACAACAACATCTTATTCTTCCATATAGTGTAGTTAGTCTTATCAAAAGTAGGGATTTTGATGCTACTGATTTTCTGTGCATTCATTCTTCCAATATTTTGAATCTGTTTACTTTCAGATTTTGCTCTGATACAACTTGTTAGGTAATAAATTACACACAAGGGGGTGAATGTGTTTTTGTGTTTTTCTGCTTTTCTTGAAGTGTTTATGGTGATGAACAAAGTAAATTAAAACCTTGTAGTGAAATGTGTTAGAACTGAATTTAAATAGGTAAGAACAGTGAACACATAACTTTCAAAACTCACTTAATTTTATATTAAAATTAAGAATGTCTTACTACAAAATTTGTAGGCTCTTTATTGATAAAAAGCTTAGCTTCTTCCTTGAGAGAATACAAGATTTATTGTCTAAATTAGTTACATTTAAAACAAAGCATCCAGTGTTTACTTTATAGAAGAATAAACACTGGTTATTACACAGTATGCAATAGCATGTACTAAACCCTATTTTGGATAACCAAATCTTTCTATTTTTGGCTTAGTGTATCTTTGCTAGTTTTGCACGCCTGTGACTTTACTTTGCCAGTTAATCTTGGCCTTTGATCTTGTACTCTTCAAGCTGCTTTTGTAGGCTTGTCAATCCAACTGATTGGATTGTTTGTTGATTGATAATCTTGGATATTGAACTGATATGCACTTTGTACTTTGAGTTTTACCTCGAGATTTCCAGTTTGATCAATAGAGAATTTGACATCTCAATAAGTATATTGGCTTATCAAGATCTCTAATAACTCTATAGTTGTTTGACTTATCGAGGTCTCTGAGTTCTCTATAAGAGAATTTAGCTTGTCGAGATCTCTCATCTTCATGTCTTCACTTTTGCTTATCGATGTCTCTGAGTTCTCCAATAATAAATAGAGTTATCGATATCTCAGAGATCTCTAGTGATATTTAGACTTATCGATATCTCAGAGATCTCTAATGATATTTTGACTTGTCGATATCTCAGAGTTATCTAGTAAAGAAATGACTTGTCGATATCTCCAATCTCCATGTCTTCAATTTGGCTTGTCGATATCTATGAGTTCTCTAGTAGCTTTCTTGACTTCTCGATAAGTCATTCTGGAGTTCTCGAATGACTTCTACTATAACACTTAATCTGTGAGTTGTAGGGATCTTGAATTAGAATATTTTTCCCAAAAAGATTTATTCAACTCCAAGCTTCTTCATAATTCTTCTGAGGCATGATCTTCTTGATCTCCTTCTAGATAGAATTCTTAGGCTTGATATTGTTTACAGAAAAAGACTCCAGTCTGTCCTTGAACATTTTTACATACTTAAGTGGTACAATACAAAATGCAAACTTAGGTTACAATACAACATACTTAGGGTTGTCAATTTGACTTAGTCTTGTTATTGTAAAGGTATATCTTGCACAACATTTATTTTTGGTGATAAGTGTATATATAATGTGGAGATCTTGTTTTTGATCTTTGATTCTAGTAATATTTGTTTCTTAGTTTATCTTGTTTTGTTTTTTTGTTTGTATTTGGGTTCGGGTATGGCATTGACTCCGGGATACGTCTATATTAATGTATAGTATATGCACGGTAGAAGATTTAAGCAGATAGATAACCTTAGAATTCGGTATCTGGATAGCCCTGATTGTTTAGGTGCCTTATTTTCAAACCTTTCCTCTTCTTCTTCCAATAGTAGTTCTTTAGAAATTCCTCCTCGAGAAGAGCAACCAGTCCAAGTTTTAGCCGAGACCTTAGTTTTGGGTCCCGGGGGTACTTTGTCCAACGCAGATGTGTGGCGACCTCCAAACTCGGGTCAGAAGTTTGGGGTCCACAACACATACACAATATATAAACCTGTATATGAAATATTATTTGTAACGACCCTGCTCTACATAACCACGGATCGCAACAGATTAAAGTATGAAAACAAGCCACAACCTTAACTTTTATTACAACGTACCAAATCCCAACTAATTTAACTTACAACTGATAATAAAATTATTCTTACAATCTGACTATCTCTCTACCGCATGAACCTTCAGCTAGCTCGATCCAACTCAACTGGAACCTAAGCCCGCACTTTGGACTGAGGAACTTCACTATCATCCATATTCTTTTCAACTGTAAATTATATAAAAGAATCGCAAGGGTGAGCTAACTAGCTCAGCAAGTCATAATAGTAATGACTGAGGATTAAGCAATGTTCAAATAGAATGATTCAGAAGAATCAAGTTTATTGTTAAACAATCATTAGAATTGGATATTCATTTTTAATTTTTAAAATCAAGGGTTAGGCTGCTGATCAGTCACGCACTAACCCCGAGCAAAGCACACAACACTGCTCTAATTACTGGATCCAAGGCACACATTGGCCTATAATCGACCACGAATCTGGTCTGACCACGAATCTGGTCCTTATTTAGAAAACTATCCAATTCTAAAACAATTCAGTATGACAAACAATATACTTCAATAAAACAAAATCATAATCAATGATGATCAAACACTTGAATAAAAATGTGAAGAAATTCATAGATATTATAAGGGTATATCAGGGTATGTATAAGAAACGGTTTTCAGTTTGTACAAGGGTCAGGTATTAGACCAGTAATGATTTTTCAGGGTATGGTCCTTTGATGTTATAAAGAATGATTGGAGTATAAAAGTTTCTGTGTTTTCATACAATTCTCTTCCAGTGATTGGTGTTTGGTAGTTATACATTTGGGGAGTAGTATCATATTTGTATGGTTTGGTGTCTGAGGATCAGCAAAGGACGGTTTACAAAGAATAAGGCTTATGGCTCAAGATCAAGAAAATCAGGATTCAAGGTTAAATAGTTTAAAGCACTTGCAATATCAAACATGAGTTATTTTGAATAATAGTGACATGTTATGAAACAGTTCGAAAACATGGTTAATATATCTTGAAGAAAAGTTCAGAAATACTTGCCTTACAGGGCTTTATAACTATTACTGATCAACTCTGAGCCGACTCTGTCGCTCAGGCTTTAACGTCCAACCACTAGATCCAATTGGATTCGACTTCGACACTAAGGCTTTTCTGTTGAAACTCTACTGAGCTCGTTGACTGACCACTAGGTTATCTTTTAGTCCATCGTCCACTTTCAGGTTCCCGACTATAACCTACAGGGTCGAAAATACCCTATGTTAGACGTCTAGGTATGCTTGACATATCCTCGATACCAATTTTACCCAACGATATTCAAACATGACTCGTAATTATGCATATTACAATAACACACGCAAGAAGTAGGGTTCATAATCTTGAAAATCGGTTCGATGTTCGTTTTCGGAAAATACATATACTCTTTATTTTACGAAATCAGGGTTATCGAATTGGCAAAATATTTCATCACATCGTACAACCAAGTTTCGTATAAAACACACACATATATATATAGTCTCTCGACATCCCGATATTCATCGGATACGTTCCCGTATTTATGTAATTCAGTTTCCCGGAAATCGGGCAGCGTCTCCTTTGTTTATCGGACTACCCGTCGAAACATCAATCGACGTCAATTCAATAATAACAATCCAATTTAAAACACGACAACCAATCATAACTCGCAAATTCCAATCACCGATATAATATAGTTATTAATTATTACTATTCGCATGTTTATATTTTTATTCGTAAGACTCAGAAATGATTTATCACTGTCCACCGTCGGCTCATCGCCGACGGTGGAAAAAATTTGCGGGTACCGAATGATTCGGATTTCCATCGCGAATTTTCACCGATTGATTTTTATAATTCCATGAAATTTATTTTACATCACGAAATGATTATCAACTAAATTCTGCAGATTTAATGAAGTAACACTATCAGTAACAAGCCAACCAAAGTAACAGACTACACTACGCACCCACGCGCACCAACAATACCAAACGAGCACAGAACAGAACATGCCGGAAAAGAAAGTCGAACAACAGCAACAATAACACAGTATACTGAACCAACAACAATTTATACCACACATATATAGGCATATGTATACACATACGTGTATATGCAATCAAACGGAAAAAGATCAGCCGAACCGACCAAGTCTCGCCGGTATTAAACAGCGGCTCACCGGAGACAGAAATCAGGAAACCACAACGAGTCGAAACAGGGAAATGGAGATGAAGCCGAAAGAGTCAGCAAATGGGAGAGAGAGATTGAGCCCCCCCTTCTTGCCAACTTTCAATCCCCTGCCCTGTTCACGCTCATTTGTTTTTGTTTATATACTATATATTTCTTTATTTATTATTTGCAAAACTGAAGATTTGAGAGACTAACACGTGAATGGTAATGGCACAGAAATTTGACACGTATACTCCTTGCCCCCGAATAGCCTAATTGTTGTTCCGCATTACGAAATTCAACGAGCATACTTACGATTGAGTAAACCCCTAATAATTACCAAAATAGTTTTAAAATATCCTAAATAATTCAAGGTTATTAAAAATAAATTTTTCGTAATTTTCGAAGTATATTTGAAACGTAACTCATATCTGCATTTAACAACTAATGATCCGAGCTGCACTTAAAAATAATTTCAGAAAATCACGGAAAGAGTCTTAAAATGTTAGAAATATCCCGAAGTTTATAAAAACGTAATTTTCAAAATTTTAGCACAATTTTCGAAGTGCACTTTATACCCGCTTTTTAACAATTAAAAGAAACAACGCGCGGGTGAAATTAATCCCGAAAATTTCCAAAATAATTTTAAAATTCTCAGAATATTATAAACTTAGAAAAATATAAATTTTGTGATTTTTGAGAAATTCTGGAATTAAATACGGATTTTACGAGTAAAAGAAATCATAAAACCATTTAAAGATAAATAATCAATAAAATATTAATTTCTCAATTTTATAAAATCCTAAAAATAATTATTGTAATTATAAAATCATAAAAACAATTTTAGAGACACTTTAAATATTTATACAAATAAATTTGCATTAAATCCACTTTAAAAGTGAAACAATTCAATACAATTCCTTAATTAATCACGCGAACGACCCGGTACATCATAAATCACACCTAGATAATAATCAAAGAACACATAGTGGTTAAAACCAATACACATATTTTATTTAATAATTTCCATAATAATCACATATTTAAATAATTCAAAAAATACACGGGTCGTTATATCCTTCCCCCCTTAAAAAGATTTTGTCCTCAGAATCTGGTCTAGTTACACAAGTGAGGATATTTGTCAAGCATATCTGACTCTAGTTTCAAATTAGACTCTTCTACTCAAGGATTTCGAACGCACTTGCTATAGATATACACTCATTTCCAATGACTCGCCTTTAACGATCAAGAGTTTGGATTGATCACTATATGCAAAACAAACTTGGACAAGAGCCCCATTGGCTACTGATCAATCACTTAATTCAAATCAGATACTTATCGTTTTTAACTTTAACAGGCCAAATACACTATATGTACACACTGTTGCGACGGTAACATCAACTCATGAACAACTTTATCTATATTTATCAATACCTCGAATGGTTCACTAATTTTAGGACTTAACCTGTCTCTTCTACTTAGACTTATCTAGTCTCTTTCAAGATGAAACTTGTACTAACACTACTGGTCCTATTTCTATACTCATATTCTCTCTCGATATAATTTCGCCTTCTTCCTCTGTCTACTCCGAGCTGCTTCAATCAATATCATTACGCTCTTGTTGTGCCGATTTAACTTAGAATTTGACAACTTTCTTTCTCCTACTTTATTTTAATAGAAATGGGGACCTACACTTGCATTCACATGTAGCTTGGTAAAGTGGCATTCCAAAGCTGACATCGCTGATAAATGATCATTCCAGTATTTCCTTAAAACTCAACCTCTCAACATATCTTACATTTCCTGAATCACTTCCGTCCTCTGACTCTCCGTTTAAAGGTGATAGGCGGTGCTCGTTTTCAACTTGGTTTCCAAACACTTAAACATTTCTTACTCTTTTTCATCAGTTAAGGCTGAAAAGTAATCTTATATATTCACGTATTATCACCTTTAAGTATTTGAACTTCAGATTCCACTCTTTCCAATTCATTTATTAGCTCCTCGGTGGTCTTAATTACATCCACTCTTTTTTGTCTGCATAAGGCATCTGTTACCATACGGCTTTTCTTAGGTGGTTGTTAATGGTTTAATTCAGAATCTTTTGTTAACCTTAGTCAAAATTTCATTCTTGAAAACTCAACAGTTGCTTTCCTTCTGATCTTTGGAGAAAAAAAAAGATCCTTGGGCATTCCACGCAGACTTTCTTATTCCTTGAGTAGCTGAGGATGTTATCAATAAATACAGTTTGCTTATTTAAGTACTCCTTATACACCATGATCCTTGATTCCTTATAATCACATGATACACTTGTTATTGCACATAATATCACCAGAGCTTTCAATGCCCTTAACTCACTTTAATCGTAATCTCTGATATGTTCTTAGGTCGGATCTTAAGTTAATCTCCGAGATATAACTTACTTCTTGAATTAGGTCTCGTAAGTAATCAATTCTTTATAGGGTCTCATTTCTTCTTATTCGTTATTTTGTTAACTCCCGATAATCAGTACATACTCTTATACTTTCATTCCTTTTTCTCCCTTGACATCACTGGTACACTTCATGATTCACTTCTTGTAGAATCACTTCCTGGGTCTGCCTTATCTACTAGGCCTCTAATATTTCGCCTTAACCTTTTGACATGTCCACACTTCCTAATCCATCTTGAAATTTCCTTCTTATACCTGGTTATAACTATTTTTCTTTAAATTTCCGTATATCTTGGCATTTCTTTAGTGAATTAAATACTTTATATTATGAATTCCCTGTGGGATCTCATTTCTTAATCCTTCAACTTATAGCATCCAAGTGCTGGAAGAAAATCTGGGGGTATCGTGATCGTTCTCCTGGGCGCATAAATTTCCTCTTATTAACTGTTAACATCGTGATCCATTATCCTCCCTTGACATCTCCTTATATTCTCTTAACAACTCTGACTAAAAGGTCATACTACTCATCCTTGTTTCCTTGTGATTAAAAGGTCAGCACCTTTGACTAAAAGGTTAGCAAATGGGAGAGAGAGATCGAGCCCCCCACCTCTTGCCCACTTTCAATCCCCTGCCTTGTTCACGCTCATTTGTTTTTGTTTATATACTATATATTTCTTATTTATTATTTGAAAAACTGAAGATTTGAGAGACTAACACGTCTATGGTAATGGCATAGAAATTTGACACGTATACTCCCTACCCCCGAATAGCCTAATTGTTGTTCCGCATTACGAAATTCAACGAGCATACTTACGATTGAGTAAACCCCTAATAATTACCGAAATAGTTTTAAAATATCCTAAATAATTCAAGGTTATTAAAAATAAATTTTTCGTAATTTTCGAAGTATATTTGAAACGTAACTCATATCCGCATTTAACAATTAATGATCCGAGCTGCACTTAAAATAATTTCAGAAATTCACGAAAACAGTCTTAAAATGTTAGAAATATCCCGAAGTTTATAAAAAAGTAATTTTCAAAATTTTAGAATAATTTTTGAAGTGCACTTTATACCCGCTTTTTAACAATTAAACGAAACAACGCGCGGGTGAAATTAATCCTGAAAATTTCCAAAATTAATTTTAAAATTTTCAGAATATTATAAACTTAGAAAAATATGAATTTTGTGATTTTTGAGAAACTCTGGAATTAAATACGGATTTTACGAGTAAAAGAAATCAGAAAATTATTTAAAGATAAATAATCAATAAAATATTGATATCTCAATTTTATAAAATCCTAAAAATAATTATTGTAATTATAAAATCATAAAATCAATTTTAGAGACACTTTAAATATTTATAAATATTTATACAAATAAATTTGCATTAAATCCACTTTTAAAAGTGAAACAATTCAATACAATTCCTTAATTAATCACGCGAACAACCTGGTACATCATAAATCACACCTAGATATTAATCAAACAACACATAGCGGTCAAAACCAATACAGATAATTTATTTAATAATTTCCATAATAATCACATATTTAAATAATTCAAAAATACACGGGTCGTTATAAGATGGGTCCTGGGAGGATGTGGACCATTACTTTGTCCAATGTAGGAGAGATCCCAAGCCCCTGGATTTCTATTACCGAGATTTGTCCGAGGTTTACGGGGGCCCTAGGGGTTTAGATGGGAGGGAGCCATATGATGAGGCGGCCATGGATAGGCAATTTTTTAATGCCCCGGGGACCAGGTATGAGTGTGGCCCCGTTCACAGAGACATTGGGGAAAGGTATACAGATGCCGAGGTTGGTAGCGCGCTTCGGAATACGTTCAATCTTGGGGAAGAATTTGAATGGAGGTGGTCGGAGCCCTACGAGAGAGTTTACCATAGGCCGGTGGGGATTATGTCGGGATACCCTTGGATAATCTCCGGAGCATGAGATTAGGTTTACACCAGTTTACCAAGTCCCTTTGCCGAGACGTGTATGAAATACCCTTCACTCAGTTGGCCCCGAACACTGTGAAGTGTATTAGTTGGTTCTTGGCTCGTTGCCATGCCAAAGATTACTTGCCCACCTTTAGACTCTTCCACCATCTCCTTAAGATTAAGAAATCTATTAGCCGACCGATATATGAATTTCTGTTCCGAATTGAGGACTGTGGGTTCCCGTCTGATAATATGGTTTTCCTGTTAGCATGCTAACCTCTCTCAAGGGTAGGCACTGGGAGTTTATATTTGTCCGGGGTGGGGATTTGGAGTTTATGCCAATCCATAAGTTTAATTTAAAAACAGGTAAATTTCCAGTCCAGTGGAAATTCAGAGCATAGTGGACCCGAGACACTTTTAACGATAACGTAGATATGCATGTTGTTGGATGTAAGTCCCTTAGCTTTTTCTTTGGTTTTCATTATTTTCGTCTTCTTCAATCCGAGACTAATGTTTAAATTATTGAAATTTTAGGTATTTCGACGTTGATCCCGTATCCAAGCAACATGTCTACACAGTTGAAGGACTTGGCTGCTAGGTGTAGGAGGATTGGGAGTTTGAACAGTCTAGATACCGGGAAGAAGAAGGTTGGAGAGGGTGAGGATGGTGGAGCTGGTGCCAGGGCTGGGAAGACCGCGCCAACACGTCCGGGGAGGACCATAATCATGATAAATGAACCCCGGGCTGAGGCTGCGAAGGAGAAAGAGAAGGAGAAAGATAAGGCTCCTAGAAAGAGGAAGAATGTTCCCTTGGGGTCCGGGGAGGAAGATGTTGATGGTTCGGGGAGCCGGGCCCCTAAGAAAGCTGCTACGGAGTTGGCTCTAGATACTCCAGAGACACTTAAGGCCTCTTGGCTAGTCTCACTCCGGAGACTCATGGGAAGGAGTTGTTTGACAATTATGCTACAACTGCTGAGATGAGGCAGTTTCGGAGGGTGCCCCTCGAGGACTTTCTTGTTTCCTTACAGGAGGATGTCATTGTTGTAAGTCTTTGCCTTATCTTTTGTACTTGTCTTTTTCCGTGTTTATACTTTTGATTTTTTACACGTAATTTTTGGCAGGCTAATTCCCGGATTGCTGGTTTGGTGGCCTCGTCCGGACTTTAAAAGTAAAATCTGATGTTGGGGAGGTTCCCAAGACCGAAGCGGAGAATTTGGCCCAGGAGGTGAAGGAGTTGAAAGAGGCCAATGTGAGGAAGGCTGAAGCTCACAAGAAGCTTTTGGACGAGATCAGGGAGAGGGAGGATCGTGTTGAGGCTTCATTTTGGGAGATGAGGGATGAGAATCAAAAGCTGAGGGAGGATTTGGTTGCGAGGCCAACTGTAGATGAAGTCTTAGCTAACTTCAGGGGAGCTCCAGCATACTTTGAGGAGTTGAATGAAAAAGCTTTAGAGAAGATCCAAATATGCTGGAGGGTGGCTTCCCGATATCTTGTGGACTGTCCTGTGGGAAACCATAGATGTCTTCCTTGAGAAGTACATTGAGGAAGAGACTCGGTTAGAGATTAAAGCCAACGCCATATTGGCCAGAGAGTTCGGAGCTGGACCATCTACTACTGGTCCTCTTGCACTCAAATCTCCCTTAGCGTTGCAGCCGCCGCTTCCTCAGGATGACCCGGACCAACCTCCTTCTTCTCCCCCCGAGCCAGCAGAAGAAAATTGATTTTTTTGGGCCTTGGGCCTTGTAATTCGACTTTATTGTTTTAAGCAATTCTTAACTAAGCCGTTTGGTTGTTTATTTAGTTTGAATGTACTTTGATTTTACCCAGGGTTGGTTTCCTCGTGTTAGTTTATTCCATGCTTTGTTTGTTTGCATTATATTGCTTTTCTCTTTCATTGCATCATTGTAATTGCAAAATTTTCGACTTTAAATTTTTTTATCAAGTCTTGTGACTTACTTTTTGACCCCGAGCTGGGTAATTTTGATTTTAGGAAATTTTTCTAAGTACACATGGGTTGTGCCTTATGTCTACCCCAGTCTGGGATAATAATTTCAATTTTAAGAAATTTTTCTAAGTACACATTGGTTGTGTTTTTTCTTGACCCCGGGTTGGGGTAAAATTTTGTTTTTAGAAATATCTTAAGTGCACATAGGTTGTGACTTATCGTTGACCCCGGGTTGGGGTGAAAATTTCAAACTTTATAAGTTCTATAGGTACACAATGGTTGTGCCTTATATTGGCCCCGGGTTGGGGTAAAACTTTCAATTTTCAGAAATTTTTTTAAGTAACAAATTTATCTAAGTCATGCATTTTGGTGTGCATATGATGGCGATAATAAAACGATATAATAAAACTGTTCTAAGCTATGGGATGATCAAAATAAAGCTTTTCATTCAAATTGAAATAAGGAAGAGATTACATTCTGGGGGTGAATGGAAACAAATTTTAAATCATTTGATTGGGAGATAAAGATATCATAGTTCTAATATAGAAATGATCCTCGAATGTGCACCTTTCAATCATTGATAGAATTTCCTTAACCGTGCCCCATGCCAGGTGTTCGGGACCTCGGTATCATTGAGATAACATAGCTTTTATGTCTCGGGCCGTAACACCTCTTTAATTTTTAAGGCCCTTCCCAGTTGGGCTGAAGTTTGCCTTGATTTGTTGGGTCTGAAGCTTCGGTATCTCGGAGTACCAAATCCCCCACTCCATATTCCCTGATTTTGGCTTTTTTTGCAAAATAGAGCTTCGTTTTTTCCTTGTAGCTTTCCATCTTTTCCATGCCCAGTCTCTTAATTCATCAAAGAGCTCCATGTTGGTTTTAAGACCTTCAATATTTGAGACTTCGTCGAAATTGACAACTCTGTGGGAGGGTGATCCGGTTTCGACTAGGAGCCACTCCTCGGTGCCATAAGCAAGTTTAAAAGGAGTCTCTCTGGTTCCTGCCTGGGGGTGGTCCTGTAAGACCATAAGACTTTCGGGAGCTCATCTGGCCAGGTCTTCTTGGATTCCTCCAATATTTTCTTTAGACCCCGGAGTATGGTCCTGTTGATGACCTCTACCTGTTCGTTTCCGTAGGGGTGGGCCACAGATTCTCTTTTATGTTTGATGCCGAGCTCTTTCAGATATGCTTCAAAATCTGATCCAACAAACTGTATTCCGTTATCTGAGATCAAGACCACCGAGATTCCGAACCTCATCACAATTGAATCCATGAATTTGATGCAATTCTGTTGATTGATGGTTCGCATGGATTTAGCCTCCACCCACTTAGTCATGTTGTAAGAACCCAAATTTTTGATGTCAGTAAAAGACCTTTAGGAATAGTAACCTTGCCGTTTATTAAAAACTTTTGCGACCACACCATATACGAGTGTTTAATTTAAGTTTCTGAGTTCATATTGTGGTTATACGTACTAAATGAGTATATGCAAGAATCGTGAGTTTTCGAAGGAAACCAATAGTCCAAATGATATTATTTTACGAGCCATTGAGGAATAAGAGAATTATACTACGACCCAGAAAATCTTGAGAATTATAATTTCATAACTCATAACCAAGTACGAGCACTGGAAATGGTAATGATTTACGATTAGCGGAATTCTTTGACGTAGCATTTACTGGAATTGATTTAAACGTACGTGAACGAAATGTAGGATGACAAAATCAAGTGATAACCTAGGAAATTAAGTATTTTATAAATTTATTTAACAAGTAATAAATTGGGAAGCTTGTTACAAAAATTAATAAATAACAAAGTTTGATAAACATAAATTCAAGGAGCTTATCATGCAAGCTTTGATAAATGAGACACCTAGTTAAGGCTATCATTTGAAAATGAGATGCATCTTGTCCTACACACTTTCTAAAGTCACAAAAGCCTATTTCCACCATATTTCCAAGATGTAAGCAAGGCATTTTCTCTCTCTCTCCAAAAACCCAATGCTGATTTCCAAGAATACCATGGGAAGAAAAATTCATATCTCATGATCTATTCATTCAAAAGTCACAAAATTTTAACCAAAACTTTCTCATACCATATACAAGTTACGTTCAAAATTGCATGGCCATTGAATTAGTATAGCATAGTCAAATCCTTGCTCAAAATTGGTGGTGAATAGTAACTCCGAAAATCACCCACTTATTTTCTTGATTTTTCATGAAAGTTTAAGGCTCCTAAAGCTAGACCAAGGCTTCATCAAGGATCTTAGGACTTTATTAAGTATTAACAAGCTTCAAGGAATGTATAAACATTCATCCAAACTTTGTTTAAGTTTTAAGTTTCAAGAAAAGTAAGGATCTTGGATATAAGTATGGTTTTGATGATTAATTTCATATTATCTTGATGTTTAGTTAATTAGTTTTAAGGTTGATGATTGTTGCCTCAAGAACATGATGTTCTTGAGAGGAGTTAGTGTTGAGATGATTATTTGATGGTTGTTGATGATCGTATAATGATTTAAGACGTAAACGAAACTCGGATCGTAATCGTAACCTCGTTAAAACGAACAAGTTTTCAAACCCTACCTTTTTGAAACTGTTGTGTTGTGTTTCTTTTCAAATAATGTCGATATATACATGATGCTATAGTTACGATGTTTTACGAATTATGTTATATAATATCATACGATATGATAATGATTTTGGTATATAAATATTACCGAATTTCAATCGATAACGCTAGAGAGTAGCGTTGTATATATGAGGAGTATATTTTAGACCAAGGATCGGTCAATATGATTTTATGAAAACTCGGAAGTATTCTGGAGGTGTTTTATATAAGAATACAAACGCTATAGTAGAGCGTGATATATAAGTTATAAGACCAAGAGTTGGTCAGTTTTTATAAAATCAATTAAACTCGGGAATCATCCCGGAGATGTTTTGGACCATTAAAAGTCCGTACTTATTTTATTCCAAGGGACTCGATGTCCATTTGCAAAACATTAAATACCTCGAACTTTTATTAAAACGATTCCCAAAGATCGTAGTTCCTCAATCATATTTTACTTCAACAACGAATATTATTTCGGTTATTAATTTAATATAGGAGAAGTATTCTCCAACGATTATTTATTTCAAACTCGACCAATTATTAAAGATCACTTTAAATTATTTAAACATAAATATGTTGAGGAGTATTATTTCAATACTCTTTTAAAATATAACTATTCGAGGTTTAATTATTTAACGATTAATGTTTAATTATTAATGATGTATTTAATCATTTATTTATGATTTAAAAATCATAAAACCTGATTAAAATACTTTCTGATTTTCAGAAAATCATTCGAATAATTTCAGATTGTTGAGGAATATTATCTTCACTTATCCTAAATATTTTAAATATAGTTTCAAAAGAAACTCCCCCTTATTTAATTATCTGTTGACAACGGTCAACTCACATCCTTAGTACTTCCTCCGAAAATTCGGAAGTACGTATACATATACATATATACGCTAATAAAATAAGTTGTTTCTATCAACAAGCAAAACGATTGGGGGAACTTCGATGTGGTTCGAGTTCTCAAGATATGATAGAATTCCGTTAAAGGACAAGGGAGGGGTAAACTCTAGTACTATGTGTGCTAGGTGGACTACCAAAGGTACCGCAGGCGAAGGTAGTTTGTGTACTCAAGAACTTGTGAAGTATGTGTATACCCAAAAATGGGACACGTAGCCAAAATGCGGCAAGGGTGATAACCGGGACACGAAGGTGTCATCCTTCTACTAGTAGAAAAGGTTACTATTTTCCCATAGTACCACTGATCAGCGTATGCGGCGGCTCCAATTAACGTCCTATTCTTCCAACTGGAATTATGATGCAATACCGTAACCCAAGCTTAGTGCTGGGTTTACTATTAAGGTATTCACAGGATAATAAATCCACTAAAGAATTGTTTTCAAAAGAAGGTGTGTATCACCAAGGAAAACTATTTTTGAATAAAACATATTTATCATATATGATGTTTTACTTGAGTTTATCATACAGTCATTTCATACTATACATTATTATGCTAGGCATTATAGCTCACTCTTGCTTTCTTTTAAATGACACAACACAACAGATAACCAGTATGCCAGTGTGGGACTTAGTCGCTTGCAGTCATGGGGAGAATCTCTGGCAGCTTTGTCTCAGGTGGGAAAAAGTATCGGATAGGTATAAGATATCAGTCGTAATTATTGTAACTTCATGTAGAGGTTATGAATAATTGTTTGAGATCCTGTAAAGTACATTTGAGTATAATAAAAAAAGATTACATTTTGTACATCATTTCTATGGCTATAACTTGTGTGAGTGTGTGCATGAGATTGGGGTTTGTTGGATTATTAAATCTATACAGGTTACACATGAGTGAAGGATGGCGTGACGACCCAGATTCCTGACCCCTGATTTGGGGGCATTACATAAATGGTATCAGAGCAATAAGTTATAGTACTCAGAGACGAGAGTGTTAGGAGTCTGTCTAGATGCGAGATTTCTTAAGAGCTCATATAGAGTTCATCATTGGACTACAGGATGTAGCCTCAATATGTAGGTTAGGATAAGTGTATATTTGAGGTATTAAAGTATGACTAATAGGACCATTGGAGATTATCAGAATGATGAGAAGAAAAATTAGAATCATATAAGATTTGGAAATGACGTGGATTTAGAACTTGGAGCTGAGTCTCCAGGGCATTTGGGGAAAAACGGTATTATCAATACCAAATGTTTATTTGGACAACACGAGCCTTGTTACTCGTAGTTCTTTATAGGTTGCCCATGAGGGGGCATCACATGTGAGAACCATGAAGTCTAATTATTAATATACAGTTGAGGTTATTGACCCAAACTAGTTGAAGGTGTCATTTTACCAATGAGGATGTGAACATTGTATTAATCACGAATTCACCAGAGATAGTGTCCAATATACCCTTAAGGATATTTTTTATTAAGAAAGATTTGAATGTAATATAAGAATGTTATCTTAAGATGACTACACTACATGATATTATTAGTATGCTTAACATGTAAGGTTATGATGGTTTAGCACAGAGATCGAGAGCATCGAGAATTGATGGCATGTCTACAATTGAATGGCGTAAGATTACAACGAGCGATAGTTCGATCTTAGAACCTTTTAAAAGGATAGACCAGTGAGTCTAGAGCGGAATTCTTTGGTAGAAATGATGTCAGAGACTACGTATATATACTCGTCGACCTCTAATATATTCGGTAATGTATGTTCACTAACACACACATGCCACCGAACTTATAGACTGTATTGAGATCCCTAAGAGATCTCTTTGATCTGTTCCCAAGGAGAACTGACCATTTGTAGTTAGTAACGGATGCGTGTAGCAGGCCCCTATCAGCTTAAAAGATGTTTTTGGAATATTTCTGAGTAAGGTCTTCGAGGTAAAACACCTGAATGACAGATTTACGTGCGAAAGTCAAGTTAGTAAGCGATTTTAAAATGATTTGAAAAAAACATTAGCTGAAATAAGGAACTACAAAGACGAAGAGGTGGTATCATCCTCAGATGGATAATAACGAGAGTTAAGATAATCTGTGAAATATTTTGGCACCTACTCATTGTCATGCTACTCCCTCCAAACTGTTGATCATTCGTATTGCCTTGATATGTCATATCAGGCAATCCTTTTCTTTCCCTACTTTGAACTTCCGATGTGACCATCTTGAATAGTCTTTCTCCGCATCAGGACTTGTTCAATTCTTTTAGTTAATCCATGAACTTTCATTCATAGATTATGATCTTCTTGTTCAACTCAAAGCTATTTATACTTCATTTCAATTATCCAAGAGATTTTTTTATATAAATTTTCCCTCAATTCCTCGATGAATATTCATAATGAGTATCTTCAATTTATTCTTCTTTCTTACTTACTCTTCTCAGTGAGATTGTAAATATCTAACAAATTGTTAAAAACATGGATGATCTAATATCCATATATTCCTTGGGAATCCTTTTCTTCTAATCGGGATGAAATTGTATATTGAACTTTGAAATCATAATAAGGGTATCAATTTGATATTGGTATTCCGAATTCAATTCTATTTGAGAATCTGATAAAGTATGTGAACGAGGACACCTCTGAGTGTACCCTTTTATTTGGAAAGAAATATTTGATAAGAGGCTATCGATTGTTCCGATGCCAAGACCACTCGATTCAGAGTTGTAATTATCTTTCTCGACCCAAATTTGAAAACTCTTTATTTCAAAATCGTCATCCGGGTAGCCACAAATTTCTTCATTGGTTATGACGTTGAGATTTTTTTCAAACAAACTGATATATGCCTAGTTAAATATGTTCTCATGAATGACTAGTTAATTGTCCTAACAAGTAGAAAGTTTAATTAATATGACAAAAGCCTAGCTAATCGTCCTAGCTAGTTGCTATGATCCAAACCAATTGAGCTGGCCATTTTCTTAGCTGGTTGATAATATTACTTGATATGGACTAGTTATTATTTTGCTAGTTCCACTTCCAATCAAATTTTTATTATTCCATAGTGCATTACATATGCAAAATTTAATTGTTGATGAAATTTTCAAAGAATGATTTAATTGAGACCTAACTAGGTCGCCCACTCAAACGAGAATTCATATTCAGTTTTATGAAATATTTTGTTCATGAATTATTCTATTCTTTTGTTTATATAAAGAATAACCAATTAAAATCATAAAGTGATTGAAGAACAATATACTTCCTTATTTGTTAATCATTAGGTAAAATTCCTTCCTTCAAAATAACATCATTTTGAAACCTCAATGATTAACCTTTGGTTGAGAATGTTATTTCAAATTTCCTTCGTTATTCGAAAAGAAAAGTATTCTTTTAATGAAAAAATCTTACAAGTATCATTCGTATGATGTTATTATTCAGAAATCAGTGCTTTCAATGGATATTCTCTATAATATCACAATATAAAATTCTAAGGACATGGAAGGATAATCCTTGTTATATTCTTCCTTCCAAGTTATAAATTTTTTGAGTGTTGTGACTCTTTTATTCAGAGCTCATTATTTGTTCAGATGTTAGATTTTGAAATCTTGTTAAGATTGTCTAAATTTCATCGATATCGTGAAAATCATTTTTCCAAGGCTAATTGCCTTCCGAACAAAGAGAGGTATAGTTGAGAACCGATTGTTGTAATATGAGACTGAAAGCTCAGTGCTATGATGCTGCAATCGGAGCATCGTGATGAGTAAGTTGTTTTAAAAAGGGAATACCATGTTTAGTTATTATCATAATGATCTTTAACATGGTTATAGAAGAACGATAATAGAGATATAACGTGATTAATGAGGTACGCTTCTGTGAAACACTATTGGGATAAGAACTAATGAAATCGGGAAAGACCAATCATGTATGAATTCGAGGAATAAGATTTTCAAAATGTGAACATAAGATTAGTAATAACCTCTTATTAGAAATACTCGGCTATAAAAACAGGATTTTGTATTAAATATAATGATACATCTACGCAGCTTAAGGATCGTGACATAAGGCGTCCTAATAATGATCTAGAATAATTACGATAAGGTTCAGACTGAAAGGGACAAGGAGTTTACTTATGAGAAAATTTTAGAATTCTTTTTATACTAAACACGAGATAGAGGCTATAGTCAAATAGATCAAAGGCTATGATTGAAAAATCTATTATCATCAAGGAAAGGCCAATGTGGTGGCCGATACTTTAAGTAGGAAAAGATATATTGAGGATGACAAATCTCAGAATAACTGATGAGAAGGATCGCATGAAAAGAACGCTTTATTACTTAACAGGAAGACTTAAAGATGCCTAAAAACATAAACGAATATTATTAATGACAGAATATGAAAAGCAATATCATTGAGTAGGTAAGTAAGTATTCGACATGGTTGAAAATGAAAACAGAAAGGCGAGGATTAAAATTTTGGCGATTACGACTTGTAGATGACCCAAATAGGAGTAAGAGTTAATTATAATAAATTTTGAAGGAGGATTATCAAGAACCAAGTTAGCCATCGTGCTATTTGAGGATTTTGAGTGATAGATTAAATAAAACCGCTTATTTTATTATGCAAACGATAGATGTCCACTCTACAAAATTGTTATGAACGCAGAGGAGATAATTGGGACAGAGTGACCCTGTGACGACTGCGCCGTGCAAGGACCCAAGGTTTAATTAACGGGACTATTACCCAAGATATTTTGTGAAAAAAGACGGACAGAGGAATGACTTAGAGCTCTCAAATCGACAAGGATGAGAGGACTATCCTGACCATTAAAGATACGTCTAACGGCTTACCTTTTATTTGGAACGGTTTGGGGAATTGCCTATTGTTGACAGATAATTCGTGTAGATGTACTTACCATGCTAGCATATGAAAGATAGTCGGCGATATCCCTTACGAAGGACAACGTGAAAAAATGAAGGATGTCATTGTCAGAGCTGATAGAAGGAAAAGAAGATTGTACACGACCTATAAAGGCCACTAGTAGCAGGTACCAATAAACGCAAATAAGTCTAAGGTGCTAGCGAGGATAATAAGTACGACCCAGAAGGAATCGTAGTACTATAGATATTATACGGGGAATGACTAAAGAAGTCCTACCGATAACGGAAGCTTAGCGTTCCACGACTCTAAAGGCATATCAATCAATTACGTATGAAATGGTGCTTCTTTTAAGATGGAAACAGGACCCGACGTGCCTTACGTTACTACGGGAAGAAATATTAAATCTGATGCTACGTGTGTAACATGAAACGAGCGTGTAGAAATGCGACGAGAACTTCTTACATAAAATTATCGACAGAGATGAGGCGCAAAAATGGGAAAATGTTAAGGAACAAAACTCTAGCACTAGTAAGAGTGATGGAGGGGGAAAAGAATAAGTTGAAGGAGCATTCCAAACACTAGAAGATGCGCTAATAGTCCATATAATAGATTTTTAAGGAAAATGAAGTGACCAATTGACGTTAATCGAATTACCGACAATAACGAGTTATCGTGCGGGCATTGGAACGGCTACAAAGCTTTACGGAAGAAAGAATCATTCTCCCTTAGGTTGGGAAGAAATTGGTAAGCGGAGGATACTGGACCATAGTTGAGTCTACAGACCAAAGAAATTCCTAGAACTTATCAGAATCCGGCTAGTGGCAGCCCAGGATGAACAATAGAGATATGCGGACTAGATCTATAAAGATGAAAAGTACGAAGTAAAAGACCAAGTATTATTGAAAGTGCCTCCCGGGGAGGGAGTGATGAGATTCGAAAGGGAAAGAATGTTGAACCAAGGATTATTGGACTGGTTGAAATCTTTAAAGGAATAAGAGATTTGGCGTATAAAATAGCACCAACATCGAACAGTCACCAAGTTTAAAACGAGTACCTGAAAATATATTTGACGGATGAGTGGAAATTTTATGAAGAGATCCAATACTGTGAAGTTAATGTGAGAACTCGAGTTGGTCCTGTGAGAAGCGTGTCCGCGCCTATTTCTGAATTGATTCCGGGACGGAATCCTTTTAAGGGGGGAAGACTGTAAGAACCCAAATTTTTAACAGTCAATAAAAGACCTTTAGGAATAGTAACCTTGCGGTTTATTAAAAACTTTTACGACCACAACATATACGAGTGTTTAAGTTAAGTTTTTGAGTTCAAATTATGGTTATACATACTAAATGAGTGTATGCAAGAGTCGTATGCAAAATTTCATGGCCATTGAATTAGTATAGCATAGTCAAATCCTTGCTCAAAATTGGAGTGAATAGTAACTCCAAAAATCACCAACTTATTTTCTTGATTTTTCATGAAATTTTAAGGCTCCTAAAGCAAGACCAAGGCTTCATCAAGGATATTAGGACTTTATTAAGTATTGAAAAGCTTCAAGGAAGGTATAAACATTCATCCAAACTTTGTTTAAGTTTTAAGTTTCAAGAAAAGTAAGGATCTTGGATATAAGTATGGTTTTGATGATTAATTTCATATTATCTTGATGTTTAGTTAATTAGTTTTAAGGTTGATGATTGTTACCTCAAGAACATGATGTTCTTGAGAGTAGTTTGTTGAGATGATTATTTGATGGTTGTTCATGGTCGTATAATGATTTAAGACGTAAACGAAACTCGGATCGTAATCGTAACCTCGTTAAAACGAACAAAACTCAACTTAAGTTTCTGCAGAAGTTCCTTAATGTATAAACTATAGTTTCCTGAAAAGTGAGATTTTATCATGATAGAAAATTTTATGAGGATCGTTTAGGTGCTTGAATTGCTTGATTCCGATTTACGGATCAAACGTTATGACCGTTTTAGTAAAAGGGATTTACGCGACAAAACTGTTACAAATTATGAACTTTGTAAATATAAATTATCAATTTAAAAATATTGAAAAATCATTAAATTTTTACAGAGAGTAAGAAATAGAGGCTATTAGCTTCCATAAAAATTTCAAGTAAAAATGTTGAATTTTCAACTTTTTAAAAATGTCGGAGCCGAGGTCGCGCGGAGTACGAATGTCAAAAACAACCCCCTGTTAGGAAACTGCCACTTCGGGATTTTCACCCCTGTTACCAGAAAACCATTTTCAAATTATATGTTCTAAATTTTTTCTAGATCACGAATGCGAAAATGGTGCGTCAATTGAGTTAAAGGTTTGAGAGATATCAGCGTTTTAGTGAAAGCGGTTTTAATAGTAAAACTCCGTAGTTGACCGAATTTTTGAAATACTTTTCAGCTAATTAAATTCATTTTATCAAAATGAAACTTTTAGGATAAATATTACAAGCACTCAAGAAGCTCCTCGATGTCGGATCGTATTAAAATATTAAATTTATGATTTATTAAAAATAATAGAGTGCTGAGTCGCGTAATAGTAATATTCGGTAAAGTCAAATCTAGAAGACCACTTTGACCGTCCGTTTCGACCAAGGAGTGATACTTATTTCGAGTCGGTAGAATGATGAAAGTTATGAAGTATTGAAGTTATTAGAAATATAAGTTGGTGATGAGAGTAGGAATACTGATTAAGATTATGATGTTTGTTGATTAGAAAACCCAGAACGAGAGGAAGTCGGGAAACGTTTCTTGGACTCCAGGCAAGTTTTCAAATCCTGCATTTTTGAAACTGTTGTGTTGTGTTTGTTTTCAAATAATGTCGATATATACATGATGCTATAGTTACGATATTTTACGAATTATGTTATATAATATCATACGATATGATAATGATTTTGGTATATGAATATTGCCGAATTTCAATCGATAACGCTAGAGAGTAGCGTTGTATATATGAGGAGTATATTTTAGACAGAGGATCGGTCAGTATGATTTTATGAAAACTCGGAAGTATTCTGGAGGTATTTTATTAAGAATACAAACGCTATAGTAGAGCGTGATATATAAGTTATAAGACCGAGAGTCAGTCAGTTTTTATAAAGTATAAACTCGGGAATTATCACGGAGATGTTTTGGACCATTAAAAGTCTGTACTTATTTTATTCCAAAGGACTCGATGTCCAATTGCAAAACTTTAAATACCTCGAACTTTTATTAAAACGATTCCCAAAGATCATATTCCCTCAATCATATTTTACTTCAACAATGAATATTATTTCGGTTATTAATTTAATATAGGAGAAATATTCTCCAATGATTATTCATTTCAAACTCGACCAATTATTAAAGATTACTTTAAATTATTTAAACATAAATAAGTTGAGGAGTATTATTTCAATACTCTTTTAAAATATAACTATTCGAGGTTTAATTATTTAACGATTAATGTTTAATTATTAATTATGTATTTAATGATTTATTTATGATTTAAAAATCATAAAACCTGATTAGAATACTTTCTGATTTTCGGAAAATCATTCGAATAATTTTAGATCGTCGAGGAATATTATCTCGACTTATCCTAAATATTTTAAATATAGTTTCAAAAGAAACTCCCCCTTATTTAATTATCTGTGGACAACGATCAACTCACATTCTTAGTACTTCCTCCGAAAATTTGGAAGTACGTATACATATACATATATACGCTAATAAAATAAGTTATTTCTATCAACAAGCAAAACGCTTGGGGGAACTTTGATGTAGTTCGAATTCTCAATATATGATTGAATTCTATTAAAGGACAAGGGAGGGGTAGACTCTAGTATTATGTGTGCTAGGTGGACTACCAAAGGTACCGCAGGCGAAGGTACTCTGTGTACTCAAGAACTTGTGAAGTATGAGTATACCCAAAAATGGGACACGTAGCCCGAATGCGGCAAGGGTGATAACCGGGATACGAAGGTGTCATCCATCTACTAGTAGAAAAGGTTACTATTTTCCCGTAGTACGACTGATCATCGTATGCCGCAGGCTCCAATTAACGTCCTATTCTTCCAACTGGAATTGTGATACAATACCGTAACCCAAGCTTAGTGTTGGGTTTACCATTAAGGTATTCGCGGGATAATAAATCCACAAAAGAATTATTTTCAAAAGAAGGTGTGTATCACCAAGGAAAACTATTTTTGAACAAAACATATTTATCATATATGATGTTTTACTTGAGTTTATCATACAGTCATTTTATACTATACATTATTATGCTGGGCATTATAGCTCACTCTTGCTTTCTTTGAAATGACACAACACAACAGATAATCGGTATTCCGGTGTGGGACTTAGTCGCTTGCAGTTATGGGGAGAATCCCTGGCAGCTTTGTCTCAGGTGGGCAAGAGTATCAGATAGGTATAAGATATCACTCGTAATTATTGTAACTTCATGTAGAGGTTATGAATAATTGTTTGAGATCCTGTAAAGTACATTTGAGTGTAATTAAAGAAGATTACATTTTGTACATCGTTTCTAAGGCTATAATTTGTGTGTGTATGTGTGCATGAGATTGGGGTTTGTTGGATTATTAAATCTATACAGGTTACACATGAGTGAAGGATGGCGTGACGACCCAGATTCCTGACCCCGGATTTGGGGGCGTTACATATGTAGTAAATCACCACTAGGACATAGCGTAAATCTTCTTTGGCTCGAGAAAAAAGGACCCATGATATCAATTCCCCAAATAGCGAAAGGAATCGGGGAGAGTATTGATCCCGAAAGGTTTGGGCTCTGCTTCGGCACATTGTTGAACTTTTGGCATTTGTTGTACTTCTTTACATATACCACCGCGTCTGCGTGGATAGTTGGCCAGTAATACCCTTGTCTGATGAATTTGTAGGCCAGGGCTTTGGAAGCCAAGTGATCTTCGCAAATTCCCTCGTGAACCTCTCGGAGACTATAGTCGGCCTCATCCGGGTCTACACATTTGAGAGTGGGTGATGAGAAGGTTCGCCTATATAGTTGGTTATCTTCAAGGAAGAAACGGGAAACTTTATATTTGAGGTAACGTGCCTTACTATGATCTTCTGGCAGGATTGCATCTTTCAAGTAGGCTATATAGGGAGTCATCGAGTTATCCGGGCTGCTGATGCATAAGACTTCGGCCCGATCAGTGCTAGGTGCCCCGAGCTCTTCAAAATAGACTGAACTGCTTAGGTCTGAATTGTTCTGCATGAGCTCGGAGAGCTTATACGCCTTGGAGTTTTCTTCTCTATTTACCTGCAGAATGGTGGTATCCGGGATGGTTTCCAGGATATTTCACACTATTGCTTAATATTGTGCCATCTTGGGATATTTCATGATATATTCTCCATTGGTTTGTTTGACTACAATCTGGGAATCACTGTGAATGATCAAATTTGTTACACCGAGGGATTTTTATAGTCTGAGTCCGGAGAACAATGCTTCATATTCCGCTTGATTGTTTGTTGCTTTGAAAGTGAAAGTAATTGCTAGTTGAATTGTAAAGCCAGCCAGACTCAAAAGGATTAGGCCTGCCCCGGACCTTTCAACTATCGCCGAGCCATCGACATATAATGTTAATGCGCACTTTCCATATGTTTCTTTTTCTTCTCCGGATTGGTTGGTTGGGACTTCTGGTGCTCCAGGGAAGGTGCATTCCATGATGAATAAATTAGATCGGCGGAAATTACCATACGGGAAAGCTGCTCTAACTAGCCGAGCAACACAGGCTCTTTTTGGAACAAAATTGATATTGAATTGGCATAGCTCTATCTCTCAATTTACCAGCCTTCCGGATGCGTCTGGTTTGTAAATCATTTTCTGGAGCGGCTAATCAGTGATCACTTTGATCCCTCGGCCTTGGAAATATTGGCTTAGCTTCCTGCCTGAGTGTACAAGAGCTAGGGAATTTTTTTTTAAGTTTGGGTACCGGGTTTCAGCAGTCCTTGAGGACCTGACTTACATAGTAGGCCGGGCTCTGTGTTCCTTTTTCTTCCCGTATGAGAGCCGAAGAGACTGCTCTGGGCCCGTCTACAATGTAGAGATATAAAGGTTCTCCGCACTTAGCTTTCAAGAGTATAGGCGAGTTCATCAGATGTTGTTTGACTTCTTCAAAGGCTGTGCTACATTTCAGAGTCCATTCAATCAGTTTTTTGTCTGTCGATCTTGAACATTTTATCCTTCCTGTACGAAGAGGGATGTTCCGGGGACTCTTCGTCATCATGGATTCTCCTATTCATTTTTATTGACTTAAGGAAGTCGTTCTCCTTTATAAACTTTGACTGCCAAGGCATAGGAAGATGTTAGGCTCTGGGATTCTCTGTGGATCTGATCTTAACCGTACCCTTTGCAGGTGACTGGATGTAGATTCCTCCGAAAGATGTTTACAGTCTCATTTTCTTCTAGGTTGGATTCGGGAATCTTTTTATGAATTCGGGAAGAGACTCTTTTCTCCTCTGTTGGATTGTTTACAAATGGCACATTTGCAGCTCGTTTATTCGATTAGCCTAGAATCTTTTTAAGAATATTTCTCGGAAATCCTTCCAAGAATCCACACTTCGAGACGGAATTTGGCTTAACCATTTTTGGGCCCCCCTTAACTGTCGATGCAAAGAAATGACACCTTGTGAGGTCATTATAATCATAGATTTTGGAAATGTGTTCAAAGTAGTTTAGATGCTCGTCGGGGTCAGCTAACCCATCAAAGCAGTCAAAATTAAAGTCTTTGAGTCCGGATTCCCTTGGAGTAGACTCTAGCTTTCTGGTAAATGGGGTGGCCGCCGCTACTACTTCCATGTCGCCCTCGACCTTTCTCTTGAGATCGCTTAGAGCCCGGGCCATTTGTTCTTGTTTTGATTCTTTTTCAGGTTCCGAATCCGAAGAAACTATGGATCTGTCGGGATTTCTTCTTCAGCTTTGCTTCTTCATCCCGGATTCGCTTCTCAATGATTTCTTTTGCTTTGGCTTCTTCTTCTTTCCGAATCCTGTCCCGGAGAGCAGCTTTTTTAATCTCATCTCGTGCATCTTCTGGTGGCTTTTTTAGGTTCTTTGCGATTCGGTCTAAGACTGATCCCATTGATTCTTCAGAGTGTTCTTCCTCATCCCCTGGGCGGGTTTCAGGATTATATTTCTCCTTCCACAAGCTCATTTCAGCTTGTATTTGCTCAGGGGTCATATTTCCCAGGTATTTGCCGAAGTGTCAGCGTACTTGTGGGCAGCTTTCTCAATAGTTATTCTTTGATCACCTGGTTGGAGGGGTTGAGATGGAGTCCGGGTTATGGGGAGCCCTTTGTCCATATCTTCCATCTCCTCATCCCATGGGGGGGACAGAGGTGGCAGAATCGAGGCGGAAGCAGTTGCTTTGTTCTTTCTTGATGTTATGGTTGTTTAGTAATATTAAGAAATTACAGCAATAGAAGGTGCAAACTCGAGTAGTAATATGTATATCTTGGATCTAAGATATATGGTAATCATCGTTATGAGCTCCAAAAGTACTATAATACTACGATAAGTGTAGCTAAACAAGATCTACTAATGATATTTTTAAGGGCACGTTTAGGGGGAAAAGTAGATCTGAGAAAGCAGAGGGGAATTCTTACTAGAGTGTAGTATTATGATCTTTTGGGCTGAGTAAGGACTAATAAAAATGAACACCACTGGTCGGAGGTTCGACCCCTCCTTCTAGCGCCAATGATAATTCAGATCACCCCGGGGTCCTCTTCTTGTCCTTCCCGGACTCAACCTCCATTTGGATAGAAATGATGGTGGTTTATGGTGTAGTTGTAGGATGGGCTCCTAACAGAACCGGATGGGGGTGGCATCCTCGCGGCACCTCCGGCGTGAGAATGAGATAGGGTACCGGAGAAGAAAGGGTAAAATAGGAATTACATGAATATATGTGGTGTGTGTATAGGTGTGTAGGTATTAGGGGTTTGTACCTTGCATCTGGACCGTAGGTGAGTTTAGGACTAGTGGACGACTGCCATGAGCCAAAGTACCTCCGGATCCGGACCGTTGGAAGGTTCTGGATCTGGGCTACCTGGACGGCGGTGATGTTTCCCTGTGTCCCGGAATCCTCCATGGTTCTTTCTAATTGGGCCCTGAGCTTCCCTTAATAGGCCTGAACTAATATGGGCTATCACTAAGTATGAGGTACGGGATTACTGATAAATTCATAAGTACTTTAAATATTGAAGATTTAATACTTGTGAACTTATACTAAGAATTCCTTATAACTGGGATTTCTGTGACGCCCTCAATCTCGGGGTTAGGAAATGAGGACCCACATACCTTTAATCTAATAATTAAATAAGCATAAACCCCGACTAACTACTAACAGGATCAAATAGGATAAAGTATGAGACAAGATTACAACTACCAATCGTAAAATATAACTTACAACCCCAAAATGATATTAAATAAACATAATCGATTCCGGCTTGGAACCGACAGATAACCCATTGTATCTTTACAATTCTCTGGCTAAGCGCTTGCTCACTCAGAAATACCACTACCTACTCTGACAACCGGAAGCCCTTAACACGATAGGGACCACCAGGTACACTCTTACGAGCAGTGCGCCTAATCCTGGCCATCTTCTTGCTTAACTGCCATGGTTAGATTAAAATAAAACATATGAGTATAAAACTCAGCAAGTAACTATAAAGCAGTTCTACGATATGAAATCCACAATATACTTTACCAATCTCAGGGCATTCTACCTTTTTTTTCTAGGTGGCAGATTTCCATCTTTTGGGTTAAGGAAGGGTTATGAAGGAAAAAAATGTGGGGCTTTCAAGGAACAAGGCTCAAAGCAGGGTGAAAGCCGACATTCATCACAAATCTCTAAAGGATCAGAACAGATCTTTCAGAAAGGAAAGCAACAATATTTCACTATATGAAACCAATTATATGATCAACAGATTAAGATCAGGGTTCACGAGCTTTAAGCTTCACAATATCACAATCAACTCTTTTCAAAGCGATATAAACCATTTTCATTTTCAAGAATCAATTACTGAACAGGATGTTTAAGTTCCATTTTAAATAATCAATATAGAACCTTTAATTGGATCCTTTATCTTTCCATTTCATTATAATACGGGTGATCAGCCCGTACCGACCTCCATCCGGTCTTTAAGGTACCAATCGACATAATTTCAGCCTTAAATTGGACTAGCCCCGCTAGCCTCTTACCATGACTAGACTAGTCCCACTAGCCTCTTACAGTCCCAATCCAATCCATCAGGAATTCGTATGGAAAACCTTGAGTTGGAAAAAGTAGCTTTTTCTAAATTCATTTTATCATTACAAAGAATATGAAATCATTCAGACTCTTTCGAGTCGAAACTCATTCTTAAGTCAAATTTCTAGAAAACAAAGTTAAGGAAGTGATTCAAAGACAAGCAAGGAACAACTCTAAGGATTCTGAATCAGGGATAACAAGGTACTTAAATCAGAAGGATCAATATCTGTTTCAAGGATCAATAGGGTGATCAAGAAATAAGGTATCATTAAAAAGGGTTCGTAAAGGTAATTATAGGTTCAATACAATTCATGGCTTAACAAATAACTTGAACAGAAAGGACAGGTTACCAAAGGGTTGAATCAGTAAGCTTATGAATAACAATTTATCAAGATAAAAAATAGGGTATCTCAAATCATTAACAGTTCCATACTCTACATGGTATGAACAATAACCTCTCTACAACTATTCTCACAAGTAATGAGAGTTACTTGCCAGAATTCGCTTTCCTGAAGGTTGAACTACTGCCACCTAATATAACATTTCCTTTCCTAGCCCGAATGCCCTCACGCTCCGAATCTACAATAAAACCAAAATCCTAATCAGTTTCTCAACTCTCGTTCCCGGAACGATTACTCAATACGATAGCTTGATTATACCCTTGACTCGAATATACGAGTATAGCTTATACACATATGCACATAGCACATCACACGTCATATACTTTACTCTTAATCTTTACACCTTTATATACTCGAAAATCGACTTATAAACATCCTTATATCAACTTGAAGTCAAATCATACTTTATATTAGTACACATAGCTCTTTATACTTGATATTCTTATACGAATAGACAAATGACAAAACTTACAATAACGACCCTAAAGTCATCTTAAAACCAACACAACAACCATAGTTAACACAAATCAATCATCCCCTTTCTTTTATAATTTTATTTGAACCAAATATAGCAAATCAAGCAAAATCTTACATACAATCCTTAACGAATCTTCATGATCAATTCAAACACTTAAATTAGAATTTGACCCTTTTAACTACTATAAACCATTCGGCCTTCCTATAAACATCTCCCAAATTCAAGAAAATTTTCATACCAAATCCATGCAACATATAATCGATCAAACATTCTCTTAATCCGACTTAATATTCTCATAAAAAAAACTATATCATTTGAATTTTTAAGAACAATCGACATGCATTTCAATTTTTGATCTCATACATAGCATGCAAGCATCTTTCCATGGTTTAATCCTAAATTCTAATGAATTCAAGCAAGAACAACACACCAATTTAATTCTTCTTTCTTTATCAATAAAATTCGAACCAAGGCAACTTATAATTTCATGTTTATATTCGAATTTCTTCTTCCTAATCCCATTAAACACTCCATTCAACTTATCACTTCCAAACAATCATCAAACAATCATTTTTATCAACTATAATCAATTCCTTCTTAATAAACCAAAGCCCTATGCGGCTTTTACATCAAATAAACACATGTATGGTCTAATTTAGCTTTAAATACATCTAGTCATTCAAATGCAAATAATAATTTATAGACTTAAACTTCAACAACTCATTCTTATCAAGCAATTATCAACTTAACTTTTAAAAATCAAAACCCTTTTTGAAATTCAAACAAACCAAGCATGCAAACACCAAAAATCAAGTTTTGTGGAATTAAAGTTCAGTTTTAACATCACAACTCAACACCGGTTCACCGGAGTTCATCACCGGTGGCGGTGGTTTCTCGGTGGTGCCTTATTTCGAGGTTTCTAACCTTGAGACCTCCGATTAATGCATACACAAGGCAAATGCAAGACTCATTTAGCTTTAAGAATCATTTTTCAATCATAAAATCACCTTCCTTAAGCACATATTGAAACATATATACATACATATACATGCATCAAAGCATGAACACACATACACACACACATCGATCTTGAATGCAAGTGGATATACATACATGCACACTCTAATACCTACTTATATGTGTTTATCAAGAGATTTTGAGAAGGATTGGTGAGATTTATGAAAGGAACAAGTATTATATCAAGAGAGAAAAGAGAGCCGAGAGAGAGTAGCCGAGAGAGAGAGTGAGGAAGAAAGAGAGAAAAGAGAGAATGGTATGCACGGGAAAAAGAAAGAAAATGAAGGGGGAGGATGAGTTTATAAATAATAAGGACAAGGGCAATTTAGTACTTCTCTAATTCCCTTTTTAAATTGATTTTCCTTTCTCTTTTTACTCCCATAGAATATTGGTGGAATAATAAATATATCTCTCTCAGAAATTTGAAAATTATAGCGATTGACAATTTTAAAACGTAGATCTCGAAATTAGCTTTCCAACCATTACTCATAATAAGATTTTGAGCGTACGGTTGATTTTATATGATTTTCGCAAGTTCGCTTTAATAATAACATTTTCCACATAAAAATCAATTTAAAATGCAATGACCACCAAATAAATCCGTTCATCATTTTTAGAAAGTCTCTAGGACTATTTTGAAGATAACAGAATAATTATCATGCCTTTATCTTACTCTGATAATTTTATAAAAATGCGCGAAGGTTAAATAAACCTTCATTTAAATGAAGTAATTCCCTTAAATCCATAAAAATGTCAACAGATCACGTAATCATGCATACAGACAAGTAAGCACACATAAGAACACATCTCTACTCATGTCTGATCATAGAAATTTATCCTTCTTTAATATTATTCCTTTTTACGCGTTACGGGTTCCGTTCTACCAGACGGCCCGACAACACGGCTTATCTCCTAAGCTGACTCTTTAAATTGGAACGCTTCTATTTACGCTCCTAGATTCTAATATACAGTAAAGACAGTTAATCAACACTTAATCACAATTATAATCACTTCACATAAATCTCACTTTATTTACTTAATTATATCACAAAATTTTCAGTCGTCACAATCTACCCTCCTTAAAAGGATTTTGTCCCCAGAATCTAGTCTAAGCGAATAGATGGGGATACTTTTCTTTCATTTCGCTTTCTAATTCCCAAGTCGATTCTTCTACTAGTGGATTTCTCCATAACACTCTTACTAGAGGTACAACTTTGTTTCTAAGTGTCCTATCCTTTCGGTCCAAAATTCGAACTGGCTGTTCCACATAGGACAAATCTGGTTGGATTTCCGCTGGTTCCAATTCGATCACATGGCTCGCATCCGCATTATACTTCTTTAAAAGAGATACATGAAATACATTGTGCAGATGCTGCATTTGCTGCATTTGCGGAGGTAGCGCCAATTCATATGCCACCTTCCCAACTCATCGCAGTACTTCAAACGGTCCAATATACCTAGGACTCAACTTCCCTTTCTTTCCGAACCGGGTTAAACCCTTCCAAGGAGATATCTTTAACAAGACTTTATCTCCAGATTCGAATTGCACATCTTTTTGTTCTTGATTTGCGTACTTTGCTTGTCGATCTTGAGCTACAATTAATCTTTTCCAAATTGTTTCTACTTTTTCCTTCGTCTGTTGAACCAGCTCTGGGCCAATTAATTTGCGCTCACCAACCTCGTCCCAATATGTAGGGGACCTATATTTTCTTCCATACAACGCTTCATATGGTGGCATGCCAATACTCGCGTGATAACTGTTGTTGTAGAAAAACTCAATTAACTGGCAAATGATCATCCCAATTTCCTTTGAAATCTATTGCACAGGTTCGCAACATATCTTCAATTGTCTGAATTGTCCTTTCACTTTGTCCGTCTGTCTGCGGATGATATGTCGTACTCATTTTCAGCTTAGTTCCCAAATGATCATGGAATTGTCTCCAAAATCTCAAGTTGAACCTTGGATCTCTATCAGACATGATAGATACAGGAACTCCATGACGCATCATGTAACACCCCCAAATCCGGGGTCGGGGATCCGGGTTGTCACGAGTTCCATTTCCCTTAATAACACCCAATCTTAATAAATAATCAACTACTCTGTACTGTGACCCCACAATAAACACACACACCACAAGTTATAGTCTCAGAGATGAATATCCAAAAATAATCACAAGTCATTTTATTCCACAATTATCTGCCAATACACCTTAAAAGGTTTTCTGAATAAATTTACATTTTCTTTGCCATCATTACAATTCATAAATATACATAAATCTGGTACATCAAAAGTTGAAGCCTAGCCTATTGGTAGCTCCTACCTCAGCTACAGCGACATCAACGCCTATAGGAAACTGCGGAACGTTTCCTATCCGCTCGCGAATTGGGAGCTTGGTCCTGTTCATCTTGTCTATCTGATGTTGTGTGATGAAAGAAGAAAGCAAGGGTGAGCAGCAAGCCCACCAAAATAATATGTATAATGATTAACAAAATATGAGCCTTCTCATAGTACTCATGAAAGTCTTGGTCAAAAGAAATGAACCAAGTTGATATCTTAATGCGATGAAGTCGCAAAATATTCAGTATATATATACATATATACTTTTCAAAATATTGAAAGTCCTCTTCCATGCATAATATACACAGAGTTCCAGTGTATAACTGTATAAAAATATCGTTGCAAGGTGATCTCATATATCTAACCTTGTCTCAACATTTTTCTGAAAATCTTTGTCATGCATAAGATAATCATTTACTAGATATAAGTTTAAAAGATGAAGTTACAAGATACTCCAATATACTTATATCTTTTCCAAATACTACTTGAACTACCACCGTTCAAGTTATAATTAGTTTCAAAAGTTCATCACACTGATGAGACTACAAGATAAGACTTGAATAGATTCAATCTTTGAAATATTTTGAAGGAAATGAAGTTATGATATACTTCATTAAGTCCCGATATATATGTACACCTATATATACATACGTTTCCTGAAAACCTCTGTCATGTAAAGTATGAACAGAATTGCAATATCCAATAAATTTGGAAAGGAAAGAATTTTGGCATAAACCTGATATCTTGCTGATCAGGCAAAGATACCAATAAGTAACCTTTTCTACTAGTAGATGGATGAATCCCCCACCGGTCATCACCCTGGCCACATAAGGACCTTGTGCTGGACCGCCACCCAGCCTCTTACGCGTTGATGGACTGCCACCCAGCCACTTACACTTTGATAGACCGTACCCCGGCCTGTCGCTTATGTCGACTCAATTAGATGGGCTTACTTCCCGAACATTGGGTAAGTAATCAATTCATTTATCAAAACAGCAACCTTGTTGCGAATATAAAATACACCACAGAGCCGGATCCCTTAGATTTTTGAGTGAGTATTCAAGTCCCCTTCAAAAAGGAAGATCTTAAATATAAAAATGAGTTTTGGGATCCGCTCTAACTTTTAAAAATCATTTTGAAGACTCGCAAAATATTTTTAAGAATGTTTGGAGTGATGCTGACTTAACAAAATAAATCAGTCCCAATATATTAGAAAATATCTGAATATTATTATTTGAATAATATTCCCATAAAGAATAATCTTTATAAAAATAATTGAAGTAGAAGTTTTAAAACTTATACTTGAATGAAAATTAAATAATCAAAGATATACTTATACAAAAGTACTATCTTTATTTGAATAATCGAAAATAAGTTTGATTATCGAAACATTATTCTTTAATAAAATAAAGAATATATCTCAGCAAATAATCGGAGTCGTAGATCCTCAAATGAATATTCAAATAATATTCAATAAATAAAATCAACGGAGTCATAAGCCCTCGAATGAATATTCAAAATAATATTCAATAATAAAATAAAGGAGTCATAAGTCCTCGGATGAATATTCGAAATAATATTCAATAATAAAATAAAGGAGTCATAAGTCCTCGGATGAATATTCGAAATAATATTCAATAATAAAATAAAGGAGTCATAAGTCCTAGGATAAATATTCGAAATAATATTCAATAATAAAATAAAGGAGTCATAAGTCCTCGGATGAATATTCGAAATAATATTCAATAATAAAATAAAGGAGTCATAAGTCCTCGGATGAATATTCGAAATAATATTCAATAATAAAATAAAGTTATTGAATAAACCTTATTCGATTAATAGTTTTTAAAACTATAACCATATATATATATAAATATATATATATATAATCTACTCGGGATCCTCGACTCCCGGTTTTAGAAAATATTTTCACCTTTGGGTCCCTATACTAAGGGTATATGCAATTTACCGATATTCTCTAGCATAGGTATTATCAACTGAACCAACAAATATATATGACAAGAATACGAAACAGGCATGCATATGTACCATATCACATGCTACAATATATCGCAAGAATTTGCTAATATAACCGTCATGCATCTATTACAAGATAATGCATATACAAGTGTATACATCACAATAACAGTATAACGGATAGAAAACTTGCTTGAGCGACTGGGGGTTACGAATGGCTCGGGACGAGTCTGGTAACCTATAAACAACAAGTAAGTTGGAATTAAACCAAAGTCACTTGTAAATCTATACTCTAACCAACTTAGACTCTGACGCTCGTTTTGCGCTTACTGATTCTCTTAAGTCACTCGAGTACCCTCGGCTCCACCATTTTTAATAATTTAACCATTACGAGTTTTAAGGCGATTCCTTCGCGAGTGTCTTACCAACTGCCTATTACACCTTACATAAATGTTTCATACTTCAATTAGTCCTTTAAGATCTTTAACCTATGTTTCAAAGTAAGGCGAGGGGTAAGGGTTCGTTCGTGAAACGTCGTTACTTAAAACTGCCGTTTCTCCTAAACCGTTCATCGGAATCAAACGAACCACATATCAAAACGAAGCTCGTAACATGAACTATCTAAAAATGGCAATGGTCAAAACCTAGCAGTGAGTTCAAGGGTTCTGATGTTAAGAACAAAAAAAACAGTCTACGGTAAATCGGGCATTACGACGGCTATGTTTACGCGATTTGCCAAATTTATACCATTCCAAATCCACCACAATTCAACCCCAATTCACAACCCAATCAAAACTCCATCCAAACTACATCATAACAGCCCCAACACTCAACATTAACAATTTATACTTATTCCCCACATGAACTAAAAGCTTTACTTAGGTTCTTTAACTAATTATCAAGATTTACAACTCCAAAAATACCACCAAACCAACTAATCTCTACAAACTCAACCAAACTTTAAACAAACAAGCATCATGCTTCACATATACTATATCAAACATATTCATTCCTAATTACTCAAAACTAAAGCTAGGGTTTGTAGTTTATACCTTCCTTGGAGAGTGGAGGATCAAGAGAATGGCTTGGAATCACCCTTAAAGTCCTTATCCAAGCTTAATCTAAACAAAACTTCAAGAACACAAATTTTAGTTCTTGAAAAACACTATTCACCATCTTCTTCCATGATTTATAGAAAAAGATTGGCTTGGAATTAGAAGCTTAAACTTATAGGGAGTATGTAACTATCCATGGGGAAGCTTAGATAAATACCTTGCTAAATAGTAAGTGGTGGAGCTTGGATCTTCATTTTTTAAGAAAAGAAGCCGAGAGCTTCATGAAGAAAATGGGGGGTTTGTGTTTTTTTGATGAAAATGAAATGGCTTGGCTTGGTTGGTGGCTTTTGATTTGTTTTGTTTTCTTACCCTTTTTACCATGGTAACTTTAGTGTGGCTCACAATCATCCAACAATTCTTTCCCTTATGTCATGCTTATGTCACCTTGCACACGTCAAAATGCTTCCACTTGTCCACACCTTGTGGTTTGATGATGTCACAATCCTTGGCTTCTTGTACAAGCTTGTCTCTTGGTCACTTATTTGTTTTACGGTTCGCTTATCTTTCGTTCTCGTTTATCGATTGAGGGATCATACCCGGGATCTTATTACTTGGGTTCCCCCTAAACCTTTCTCAATACATTATATTCCTTTTATGATCCTCTCTTATAATCCTTTAATTTAAATCCTTTTTATCCTGTTACCTTATACTCAATTCTTTCCGTATCTAATGGATTTCCGGGAAAAATCAAAGTGTTCGGAATTGGATTCTGACGATCTTTACATACACTTATATGTCATAGAGAGTACTAATACAATCTCAGAATATCTATAACAGAACCCCTACATAGTGTGGCATGAAAAGTTTTTTTTTCCTATTCAGCAAAAACACTATTCAAAAGGGTTTCAAAAATTTCCAAAAATTGGGGTTATTACACATCACAGTCTCATCCAAATACAATTTGACCAACTTTTCCAATGAAAACCTTTCATTTATCGGCAAGAAATGTGCTGACTTTGTCAACCGATCGATTACCACCCAAATCGCATCATGATTAGACTTGGTTTTAGGTAATCCCACCACGAAATCCATCGCAATATGTTCCCATTTCCATTCTGGTATATCCAGGGGCTGAAGCAATCCGCTTGGCCTCTGATGTTCCGCTTTGACTCTTTGACATGTATAACACTTACTTACCCATTCCGCAATTTCCTTTTTCATGTTTGGCCACCAATAACTCTCTTTTAAATCCTGGTACATTTTCGTACTTCCAGGGTGAATTGAAAATCTCGAGTTATGTGCTTCTTGAAAAATTTCATGCTTTAGCTCCACAACATTAGGTATCCAAATACGTGAGTTAAGACGGTATATTCCTTTTCCATCCTTTCGAGCTTTAATTTCTTCTCCTGTCAACTTATCCTTTTCATGATTCATCATTTGCTCTTGACAGCATCGAATCTTTTCCAATATTTCAGGCTGGAATGACATCACATATATAGCTTCACCTCCAAATTCTGGAGTCTGCACTTCTATTTCCATCTTTTCAAAATCCTTGATCAATTCTTCCAATGACGTTAGCATATTCAACCTTTCCTAACGACTTAGAGCGTCTGCTACCACGTTTGCCTTTCCAGGATGATAGTTTATCGCACAATCATAATCTTTGATCAATTACAACCACCTTCTTTGTCTCATATTCAATTCCTTTTATGTGAAGATACATTTTAAACTCTTATGATCTGTATAAATCTCGTACTTTTCCCCGTATAAATAATGCCTCCAAATCTTAAGGGCAAACACAATTGTTGCCAATTCCAAATCATGCGTCGGATACTTTTGCCCGTGCGGCTTGAGTTGCCTTGACGCATATGCTATTACCTTCCCGTATTGCATTAACACACATCCAAGTCCTTTATATGAAGCATCACTGAATATCACAAATTCCCTTTTTTCATCTGGTAACACCAATATTGGGGCGGTTACCAGCCTCTTCTTTAACTCTTGGAAACTTTCCTCGCACTTTTCCGTCCATACAAACTTCTCGTTCTTTCTTGTCAACTTCGTTAATGGGACAACAATCTTAGAAAAAACTTGCACAAACCTCCTGTAGTATCCGACTAATCCTAGAAAACTTCTGACTTCTGTAGGAGTCTTGGGTCTTTCCCAATTCATTACAGCTTCTATCTTGGCTGGGTCCACTTTGATTCCTTCTTTATTAATTACATGACCAAAAAATTGCACTTCCTTTAGCCAAAATTCACACATCGAAAACTTAGCGTATAGCTTCCCTTTCCTCAGAGTTTCTAAAGAAATCCTCAAATGCTCCTTATGATCTTCTTCCGTCTTGGAGTAAATCAGTATATCGTCAATAAACACAATAACGAATTACTCCAAATATTGCTTGAACACTTTATTCATAAGATCCATAAATGCGGCTGGCGCATTCGTCAAACCAAATGATATTACCAAAAACTCATAGTGCCCATATCTCGTTCGAAACACTGTCTTGGGTATGTCTTCCACTTTAATCTTTAGTTGATGATACCCAGATCTTAAATCAATCTTGGAGAAACACGAAGCTCCTTTTAACTGATCAAACAAGTCATCAATTCGCGGTAGAGGGTACTTATTCTTAATCGTCAACTTATTTAATTCGCGATAATCAATGCACAACCTCATACTTCCATCCTTTTTCTTTACAAACAACACCGGTGCGCCCCACGGGGATACACTCGGCCGAATTACTCCTTTATCCAATAATTCTTGCAACTGAGCGGCCAATTCCTTCATCTCGACTGGCACCATACGATAGGGAGCTTTCGATACTGGTTTCATTCCAGGAGCCAAATCAATCGTAAACTCGATCTCTATATCTTGAGGTAGTCCAGGCAATTCATCAGGAAACACATCCGGAAAATCTTTTACTATTGGAATATCCTCGATCCTTACGGACTCTTGCTCTACATCCATAACATGAGCCAAATAAACTTCGCATCCTTGAGGTATTAATCTCCTCGTCTTGATAGCCGTTAGGAATTTCTTCTCTTGCCCCCTTCCTTTGAATATCACTTCCTCACCATCCTTGGTTCTTAACTTCACCTTCTTACTTTTACATTCTATTTGCGCCTCATGGTTTGATAACCAATCCATTCCTAGTATAACTTCAAATTCTCCTAATTTAAAGGGAATTAAGTCAGCAGAAAAGTGCCGTCCTTCTATAGCCACATCATAATCGGGACAAACTTTGCTAACAATAACTTACTCTTGATTTTCTACCTCTATAATCAAATTAGGTTTCAGAGGGTACGCAACACAATTTAACTTATCAAGAATACTTTCAGAGATAAAAGATCTAGTTGCTCCAGAATCCATCAATACTTTTACTTCTACTGAGTTAATAACAAGCATACCTGCTACCACGTCCACATCTTGCACCGCATCTTTCATTGTCATATTAAAGGTTCTAGCTCTGAGTTGAGCTTATGGTGCTGGGAGAGACGGCGGTCCAGTAATCCTAAGAACATTGGCCTTCTAAACAGGCTCTTTACAATTCCTGGCCATATGGCCCACCTTTCCACACTTGAAACAAGCCAAGTCAGGCTTCCTTGCTCCACTTGGGCATTCTGAAGAATAATGCCCTTTCTGGTTGCACTTGAAACATGTCACATCCAATATATTACACCTTCCCGGGTGTCTCTTTCCACAATTCTTGCATTCTTGAATTTGAGGTATGTTATCCTTCCCCGGCTGTCCTGCTTTCTGGAAACGGTTCTTCTGAGCTCCATTACCGGGTTTAAACTTCTGAAACTTTTGGTTCTGACCTCCACCATTCTTTCCAAACTTTCCTCTAAACTTTGAACTCCCTTGCTCTTGCTCCGAGCTTTCAAATTTCCTTTTTCTTCCTTTATTTTCTCTCCTCGCAGCTTCACGCTCGCCTTCCACTATCATTGCCTTCTGTACCAAGGAAGCATAATTATTGGTCTCCAACAACGCTACTTGACTCCGAATCCATGGATTAAGTCCATGTTGGAACCTCTTAGCCTTCTTTGCCTCCGTGTTCACATACTCAGGTACGAATCTATACAGCTCCGAAAATTTCACTTCATACTCCGCTACCGACATATCCTCTTGCCTAAGGTCCAGAAATTTCATCTCCAACTGATCTTGCATATAGCTCGACAAATACTTCTCCAGAAACATCTCAGTGAACTTCTCCCATGTTAAGTCCTTACCTTCCAACAATGCCTTCGAAGATTCCCACCAGAAACTTGCTTCATCTTTAAGGTAATAAGTTGCATACTGAGCTTTCTTGTCATCTTTAACTTCTGCTAACTCAAAAGATTTTTCCATTTCTCTTAACCATGACTGAGCTTTAATCGGGTCTGGCAAACCTAAGAATTCCGGGGGATGGACAGATTGAAAGTGTTTGAAATTTCCAACTTTAGGGGCCACAGGTTGTTGCAAAAGCTGAGCAAGTCTGCTCATCATGGTAGTTTCTGGGTTTACTTTTGGGTCTTGGGTTGGAATTTCTTCTTCTTGGTGATCTAGTGAGTTGGCCATTTCTTACAAACCTGATTGAGCAATTATTTAGCAATACGATAGCATGGCATATATAACAACATTTTACTATAAAATCTCTTTTACGGATTTTAAGCTTTACCCAATTTTGCACATGCAATCCTATTACTGCATAATTCTCATATCAGTGTTGTTTTATCATGGCACATGATAGGGTATTACGAATTTTAAACATGGTTGTACAGAAACATGATATTTAGAACAGTATATGAGATGTTTAGGGTGTACAATGGAAAACAAGATAATAGATTTATTTAAACAAAGGGTTCATAAAGAAAAGTCTGGCTATCACAAATTCTGAAATAAGTTACAATAATATAGCAGGGTTAAACAGAGGAAAAACTGGAAAATATCCCCCTATCTACCCCTAACTTCTAACAACTACTGCTACAATGATCCGAAATACAACATAATAAATGAAAAAAAAGGATCCCGACATCTAACCAAGTATCCCAAAGCCTATTAGCGCTGAAAAACCACAACTACGGGCTCAACCAACAGTCCCGTCTAATCATCCAGAATCTCTCTCAACACAACCAACATCCATCGAATAATCTTATGTAGCTTCCGGGCCTCCGCATTCAGCATCACTAGTGGATGGTCCCTCATCCAATCTCCTCCGGGCAAACTGTTCCATTAACTGAATCCTAGCTCTCCACTCCTCCATCACTACTGAGGTCCTCTGCCTAGAGTCTCGAATCAACCTATCCACCAAAGCTCCCAACTCAGGAATACGGGAGTAAACATAGTCTTGATCATGGGCTAACTTGCCACCAACACTGGCAGGTACTAATCTTAGGCATCTCAGACACTGGCTCAGGGGCAGGGGTCTCTGAATCTGGCCTCAAGGGTGAAATCTGCATAGGGATCTCACTACTCTCAGAAGGGTCCTCCTCTAGGGTCTGAACTAACATACACAGGCTCCTCTAGAGAGAGTGGAATGGGGTCCACTGGGGTATCGGTCAAACTAATCTCTGAATCTGAGTCACTACCACTACTGGGATCCTGAGAGAAAACAAAAAATAACAACCAAGAAACAATATTAGGTTTAAATAAAGCTTCCAGCTAACTCACACTCTAACTCTAGTTTCCACTTCACTATTACACACTTTCCTTAGACTATACCTAATGGTCTAACTCAACTCTATATGAGTCGAACTCTCTCGCAATATACATATATATACCCAAAATACCCTTTTTATTCCTAACTTGTCTTAGGGACTAGATCCTGTAGCTCTGATACCAAATTGTGACGCCCTCAATCTCGGGGTTAGGAAATGAGGACCCACACACCTTTAATCTAATAATTAAATAAGCATAAACCCCGATTAACTACTAACAGTATCAAACAGGATAAAGTATGAGACAAGGTTACAACTACCAATCATAAAATATAACTTACAACCCCAAAATAATATTAAATAAACATAATTGATTCCGGCTTGGAACCGATAGATAACCCATTGTGTCTTTATAATTCTTTGGCTAAGCGCTTGCTCACTCAGAAATACCACTATATGCTCTGGTAACCGGAAGCCCTCAACACGATAGGGACCACCAGGTACGCTCTTACGAGCAGTGCGCCTAAGCTTGGACATCTTTGTTAGGTCACACACACACTGTAGAGGGGGTGAATACAGTGTATAGTACACTCAAATCGAACTTTAAGAACTTAAGTAACAGAAAACAAACTTTATTGAAACAATAAACTCTGTTACAGTATGGAACTGTTACCTCTCAGTGATGAACAAATATCACGAGAGCTGCTAGGGTTACAATGGATAATCTTCTCTAATAATGATAACACTTATAGTGTAAACCCTATGTCTGTGTTTATATACTACACAGTTACAAGATAATCGCTAATTGATATGGAATATAATTCTGCTTCCTAAAATATATCAATCAGATATCTTTTCTTCCAAGTATTCCATTCTTTACGGAATTCCTTCTTCATGCATATCTCTTCTTATGTTTATCTTGATCTTCTTTCCTTTAATCAGCTACTGTCCTTATCTGATTGTCCTTCAGCACTTAAGTTCTGATATTTATCTTCTGATGATTATCTCCTGATAACATAAGTACTGATATCCTTAAGTCCTGACTTCCATTATAAGTACTGATCAACAGTTAAGTACTGATTTATCCTGTTCAAGTAAGATCTGAAAGCTAAACATAAAACATATTAGCCATGACATTATCAAATATATCTAACAATCTCCCCCAACTTGTAAATTAACATAATATACAAGTTTAACAGATATTTGATGATGTCAAAAACATTAAGTACAAATGCATGAGAATTAGACTAGATAACTACAACTTACAGTCCTTAAAGCTTTTACCAATTTCAACTTCCGATAACAACTTCAGTCTGTATAAATATCAGTATTTAAGCAGTTGTAGATCTTCGACTTGGCTTCATCATTTTCTGATCTCTCTGATGTCAGGAGTTGTTCTGAGATAGTTATTCAACAAACATTTCTCAGCATATCTTAGTTCATCAATCATTCTCCTTTTGACATCTTTAAGCTCTGCAGTATCTTCACCAGTTTGAAAGATTGCAGCTCTGAGATCATTGATCTTTTCTTTTCTCAACTCCTGATCTAGTCTTATGACATAAGCTTTGTCAGACTCCAGATTGAATTCAAGTCCCTTAATACCAAGATATGTTCTGATCTGTGCAGTATTAGGCTCCATATCAACAATATCACCATTGTGATCTCTGTACTTTGGAACCTATATGCTGTCAGACTTAACAGAATAAAGCCTTTTCTGTCTCTGAATCTGTTCTTTTAAGTAGTTTGCAGCAGTCTCTGTTATTCTGTCATCCACTTGAAGTAAGAAAAGTACATGCTCCAATTCTTCAAAATACTTCAATGGAATGGCATTTTGTCTAATATGATAAACCCTACCATCTGTCATGAAATACAACATGATGTATTCTTTCAAGTAGGTATGGTAAACCATCTGTACAGATTCCAGTTGATTCAATCTCTCAGGAGTTGCTCCAATACCTGGTTCACTCAAGGAAGTTGGATCATTGGTAGTGTTGTGTACTCTTCTTTCATCAGCACTTCCCAATCCAGTTTTATCTCTAGCTTCCTTTCCAGTAACTACTCTTGCTTCAAAACCACTTACAGTGGTCTTCAAAGATTGAGTCTATTTTGCTTTAGTGAATCCTGGTAAGAGTGTCTTTGGTCTATTTTCTGATATCAAGTTAACTTGAGCTCTGTCAGAGGTTACTTGCTTCTTCTGAATATCAGAACTTACAATTTCTTGACTCTGAACAACTTGAGCCATGTCAGAGGTTGTTTTAAGAACTTTTCTTGAAGTCAGAGCAAGATCATCCTTTTCATCAGTAATTTCTTCTTCCTCAGGAGGTACATAAACCTTGATAGGTTCACCAACCTTTTCTTTACCCTTGGATCTTGGCTCTATCTGTGGTTGTGATCTAGCCAACGTTGCTTCAGTATGTGTCCTTTCTTTGATCACAATGCCTTTGAGTTTTGGAAGTGAATTTTTACCAGAAGCTTCAGATTTAGATGTGACTTTCTCTGATTTAAGTCTAGCTTCTTCTTCCTTTAAACTTTCCTAAGTCCATTCCTGGATTTTCTTGAAGAAATAACTGTCTTGACATTTCCTCATCAAGATCTAGAAGTTCATCAGAACTTATCCTTTTACCAGCAGCAGAACTTACTCTTTTCCCAGTATCAGAACTTGTCATGTGACTAGCTTGTCTTGATGTAAACCTTCTAACTTGACTATGACCGCTACCCATTCCAGAGTATCCTTGATCATCATTTCCATCATCTTTTCCTTGCAGTGTCTTGTTAGTATTGCATTTGGACTTAATTACCTTCTCCCCATTTTTGGCATCAGCAGGTAGTAAAAGAGAGATAAGTAATTCCACTGAGGATTGGATTTCAGTAAGTTGCGATTGCTGAGAAGCTTGATTTGTCAGAATGTCATCAATCTGAGCTTGTTGTTTCTCTTGAGTTTTCTCAATATAAGCAATCCTGTCAATGGTAGGTTGAAAGAACTTTTTCTTATCAATTTTCCAAACTTGTTCTTGCTTGATAAAGTTCTCCTGAATCTTGTGTAGCTCTGCATGAGTAGTTGAATGAAGACCTTGTAGATGTTTAATACTCAATGCAGTGACTCTAAGCTGGGTTTTTAAATCATCAGAATTTAACATTTCATCAGCTTTAGTCAAGTGCTCAGCAAGATGTATTGCAGTTGGAACACATGAAACTGAGTTCCATTCCTTAGTCCACTCCTGACCTGCAGGAGTTTCACTCCAAGGTACTGGTGCATCCCCGGTAACAAACTTCTTTACCAGTTCAGACTTAGGAAGAGTCTGTTGAGGAGTATGTCCTGAAGGACCTGCTTCATCAGCATCTACAGTTGGAGCAGCATCACCAGTATCTCCAGCATTTGCAGCATCAGAACTTAAAGAATCAGTATCTTCTGATAAGACAACAGTGTGAGTAGCAATGGAGGCTTCAGCATCCTCTAATTGCTGATCTGATACTAAGTTCTGATCAACAGCCATATCCTGATGCTCACCTAAAGTCTGATCATCAGCATCTTGATGCAGAGAAGGTGTTGTTGATAACTCTGGAGTTTGAACAGCATCAGTAACAGGTGTTGTGGAAGGATTATTTGCTGTTGGAGCTTCTAAGAGAAATACTTCAGACACAACCAAGTGTTGAACATCAATATCAGCACTTGTGCCTGGATCAACAAGAGACACAGATGGTGAGTTAGCCTTGTCAGATACAGCTTCCTGAGATGGAGTTGATGGAGAAGAAGTGACTGGAGCAAATTCCTTGTCTTGTGAGATCAGAGATTCCTGATCCCCTTCCTTAGCTGCTTCTTCTTCATCATCTGAAACTGGCCTTTGTGCCCTCTGTTTCTTGTACTTCCTTGTTGATTTGGATTCCTTGGGAGTTTCAGGAACTGTCATTCGTCTAAGCCTCTTAAGAAGCCTAGAACCCCCAATTTCAGAATCCTTCTGAGAAATCTCTTTCTCAGCTTCAGATACAATAGGTTCTCTAGCAGGAACCGGTTCCTCAGAATCAGATTCATCGCTCAATGCAATCCTCCTTCTCTTTTGAGATGTTTGAGGAACATTCTTTGTCCTCTTTGGCTTGGAAGATGAAGATTTCACAGTAGGTGCTGAAGATGAAGGTCGAGCAGTCTGTGAAGTTGAGACATAGGATTTGAGATATGTTCTGACGGTAGGTTGAGTAGAATGAGAGGTAGGTACTGAGGTTGATGGATTTTGGGTGTTTGGAGTTGGTTGGACATCAGAGTAAACAGATCTATAAGTATCAGGATCAGCATTTACCAGGATCTGTTTTACAGACTTAGGAATCTGTAATGGTCTAACCATTTTTTTCTTAGTATCAGCATTTACCAGGTCATTAAAGTATCGTTTTGCAACCTTAAAAGGTGGGGTTTGAGTGCTGACTAAATGAGGTTCATCAGTACAATAAGTGTAAATAAGTTGACAGAATCTAGCAAAATAAACAACATCTCGATCCTCTGTCATCCTATCCCCAATAAAACCAATTATTCCAGTTGCAAAATCAAAATGAGTTTGATGAATAATAGCATACCCTATGTGCTGACTCAGAATTGGGATAGCATCAAAATTTGAACATTTGTTCCCAAAAGCTTTGGTGATGCAATCAAAGAAGAAACTCCATTCTCTTCTGATATTAGCCCGTTTCAACTGTCCAAGTTTCGTCAGACTCTTTTCATATCCCAATTCAGCCATTAACTCCCGAAGGGCTGAGTCCTCTGGAATTGAGAAAGTACAATCTTCTGGAAGATGTAAAGCCCTGCGTACTGTACCAGGAGTGACTACAAAGGATGAATCACCCACTTGGAAGATAATACTGGGAGTTCCACGTTGACCACCATCATCAAAAAGTCCAGTCCTCCAAAACCTCAGAACTTGTTGGCTTGAAAAGAATTCAGGCTGTGTTAATGCATACCCAACCTCACTATGTGCAAGAAGATCTTGCACAAAGTGTAATTCAGATGGAGCTTCAGTGTGATCAAGAACTGCAGCATAGTTGTTGGGGACAAACTTAGCTCCATCAATGATTAAATCCTTTGGTGCCATGTGAAAAAAAATGAGATTCAAGTATGCCTGTTAGGTGTTTGAGATAATGTCTGTATGAAAAACCAACGTGAGAAATAAAGAGAAAGAGAGTAAAAGTAAGGAGAGAGATAAAATATAAAGAAAATAAAAGATTAAAGAAATCTTCTCTCTGTTGTACTTATACTCTGAATAAAAATGTTATCGTTGGACACCTGTTAGACATGCAGTAATAACGGACAGTTACTGGGCTCGAGAAAACAGGAATCATTACTTACCCATTTGCCTAGTTTCAAGGAAAAACCGTTCCATTTATCAAGAGAAACAGTTTTAATTCAAAATTTAAACCGTTATCACTGATTGAATTATTTTTCACTGCATCATTGATATTCTGAAAATACATCACATGAAAATGACCAAGATAAATTAGATAAGTAAGTGCTGAAAATGAATCAGAACTTAATATAAAACAAAATTTATATGGTCATCAGAATATCAATCAGGATTTATCAACACAAGATAAAATAACTCAGAGACAAAATCTTGAAGTAAAAAAAAACTTTCATTAATATATCAAGACAATACATTTATGAAATGGAAATTACATCAATACTTATACAAGATTTTCCCTAAGCTTCTAAACCTAACATCAACAGCCTTAGTCCTAGCGAAGAAGCCTGACAAAGCTGATGATGAAGAAAAACAGGAAGAAGACGAGATTAAGTCATCTTCTTCTTCCTACTCTCGACAAACAGAATGGCGAGTCTGATGATTCGCTCTTACTGGCGGAGAGCTTCCAGCCTTTCCTCCTCCAATCGCTCCAGATGGCGATGGTAGTCCATATAGAAAAACAGAAGGTGTGTCAGTACCTCCTGTGGGACAGAGTCCCATATCTCCTCAGGAATGGCTGTGACATGCCATTCCTGCTGCCACTCGGTACAGCTTAGCTCCATATTGAAGTTTTGGTAGTTCAAAAACATGTTGTATCTGACCATTGTATTTTTGAAAGAAGAAGTATGAAGATAAGTGTGTGAGAAGAATTTGATGGAAAGACTGATGTGAAGTGGCTGCTTATATAGGCAAGAGAATGGCAGGAGACGCAAAGAAATTGAATGCTGACAGATAGAATTAATTCTACCTCGTCTCCCTAGACTTTGAAAAAGAATAACATTCATCGGAAAGAGGAATCATGGTTTAAAACGCACAAGAAACAAGAAACAGTGGACTATTCAAGGATGAATACCATTAATCCTAATCATAGTGACTATTAATCTTCCACTTCAACATATTCTAGTTCGAACTGAGACTGTTATCAAATTTTATTCACAGATAAGCCAAGTAAAGGATTAGACTGAGAAATCAGAACTTAGACCTATACCAGAACTTAACAGTCATCAGAACATAATTTCTTAACTCGAAAAAGAATGCCCATCTTAGTAACTCCTCATACAAGTTCTGAGTTATAGACGTCAGAACTTAATCATCAGAACGTGTAACTAGAACTTGTCCTCAGAATTTGTGCAGTAATGACACAATGACTGTTTATCTAAAATAACATAGACCACCACATAAATTTTCATCATTCAGATGGAGTGATTAGTGTGTGCATTAAGCTAAATAACAGACAAAGAGTAAAGTCTGATTCACTTCAGTACATCTTAGAAATAAGGCATAACTAAAATTTTGCTAAAGAGCTGTCATTGTCCTGAAACCTACTGATGAATGAGTTCATGCTTGAGTCCACCTCAACTGTTTTGTGCTAATTTTATGCATCTTTTGAAATTCTATTTTACAGTGGCTTCTCAGTGTAAGTGAGTCACGACTGTTTATCAGAATTTATGCTATTATCAGAGTATTTCTCCAGTAATCATAGAGTGTGAAAAGTCACCAAGAAAATATTTTGCTTTTCTAATGCATATCTACTTAATACCAGCAATGCACTTGGGTCGTCCCTTCCACATTTTTACTCTAGATCTCAAAGGAGTACCTGATTTTATTCTTTGATCTTTTTGCTTTTTCTTTTGATAAGTGAGGTTTATCAGCACTTAGTACATTCAGCAGTTTTACTAGTATCAGAACTTAACAGCTGAGTAGCATTATTCTAATTTGTGACTTAGTAATAAGATATACAAAGTAAACTTAACTAAGCTCAATTATCAGAATTTGCTAGTGTCATAGGGTTTCCACTGAAATAATTACTTCTTACATGGAATCATTTGTTTATTGAAGACTACTAGGTCAGTATCTAGCACTAGTTATCCTTATAGGATAAAATAGGTACTTGAACAGACATATCACTTATCAGAGTTTAGAAACAGATATCAGACAACAGTCAGTACTTAAAGACATTTATCAATTAAGCACAGAATACACAATTAGATTAATTCTGTAAATACTGAGCATAAAGTCTGATAACACAGAACAAGACTAAGCAGATTTAGAGAAAGAACCTGAAACCATTCCAAGTTCATTTACCAATCGTGTAAAAGTAGCTTCACACAGTGGTTTTGTGAAGATATCTGCTAGTTGTTGATCTGTGGGAACAAAATGCAATTCCACTGTACCTTCATCCACATGTTCCCTGATGAAGTGGTACTAGATGCTGATGTGCTTTGTCATTGAGTGTTGAACTGGATTACCTGTCATAGCAATAGCACTTTGATTATCACAGTAAATAGGGATTTTGAAATATGTTAACCCATAATCCAGTAACTGATTCTTCATCCAAAGAATCTGTGCACAACAGCTTCCTGCAGCAATATACTCTGCTTCTGCAGTTGATGTGGAAATTGACTTTTGTTTCTTGCTGTACCAAGAAACCAATCTGCCTCCAAGAAATTGGCAGCTTCCACTTGTGCTTTTCCTGTCAATTTTGCAACCTGCAAAATCTGCATCTAAGTAACCTATTAGTTTAAAATCTGATTCTCTAGGATACCATAATCCCAGAGCAGCTGTTCCTTTAAGATACTTAAAGATTCTTTTTACAGCTGTTAAGTGAGGTTCTCTTGGATCTGCTTGAAATCTTACACAAAGACAGGTAGCATACATGATATCAGGTCTACTAGCAGTTAGATAGAGTAGAGAGCCAATCATACCTCTGTAGTCAGTAATATCTACTGATTTACCGGTATCCTTATCCAGTTTTGTCGCAGTGGCCATTGGAGTGGATGCACTGGAACAATCTTGCATTCCAAATTTCTTCAGCAAGTTTCTGGTGTACTTGGTTTGACAAATAAAAGTGCCTTCCTCATTCTGCTTGACTTGAAGGCCCAGAAAATAGCTAAGTTCCCCCATCATACTCATCTGATATCTTGACTGCATTAGCTTGGCAAACTTTTTGCAAAGTTTGTCATTTGTAGATCCAAAAATGATATCATCAACATAAATCTGGACCAGAAGTAAGTCCTTTCCATGGTTGAGGTAGAACAGTGTTTTGTCTATTGTCCCTCTGTTGAATCCACTTTCCAGAAGAAACTGAGCTAAAGTCTCATACCATGCTCTAGGAGGTTGCTTAAGTCCATAAAGTGCTTTATCAAGCCTGTAGACATAATCTGGATGTTTGGTATCTATAAAACCTGGAGGTTGTTCAACATATACCTCCTCCTCCAATTCTCCATTGAGAAAAGCACTTTTCACATCCATTTGAAAGACAGTAAACTTTTTGTGAGCAGCATAAGCCAAGAATATCCTTATGGCTTCTAACCTAGCAACTGGTGCAAATGTTTCATCATAATCAATTCCCTCCTGTTGAGAATATCCTTTTGCAACCAGCCTTGCCTTATTCCTTGTAATTATGCCATCACTGTCAGTTTTGTTTCTGAATACCCACTTTGTACCAACAACAGATCTATTCTTTGGTCTTGGCACTAGGGTCCAGACTTTGTTTCTTTCAAATTCATTCAACTCTTCCTGCATTGCTTGCACCTAATCAGCATCTTGAAGAGCTTCTTCCACTTTCTTTGGCTCAGTCTGAGAGAGAAAATAATTGTAAAGACATTCATTTGAAGTACCTGTTCTAGTTCTGACACCTGTATCAGGATTTCCAATTATCAAATCAGGTGTATGTGATTTTATCCACTTCCTTGCAGATGGAAGGTTTTCTCTAGAACTGGATGCTCCCCCATAATCCATGCTATTTTCATTTTCATTTTCTGATGCTCCCCCTGAAACTATGCTCTCTGAGTTGGATTCTTCAGTATTTAGATTTTCAGCACTATCAGAACTTGGCTTATCAGAACTTGACGAATCAGAACTTGAAGAGCCAGATGCATGTTCTGATGTTTCTTGAGATGTGGTAGGATCTTGAGTATGCTCCCCCTGCATAGGTGCATCTTCCTTTGACGTAGTCTCCACAGTTTCAATAACATCAGAGTTTAATCCATCAGAGTTTACAGTATCAGGAGTTAGACTGTCAGGATTTTCTGTATCAGAATTTGAGTCTTCATTTTCAAATCTCAGCTGATCATGGTCAATGAAATCTTCAAGACCAGTAATCTTTTTGTCATCAAAAGAGACATTGATAGATTCCATGACCACTTTTGTTCTCAAATTATAGACTCTGAAGGCTTTTGTGGAAAGTGGATATCCAACAAAGATTCCTTCATCAGCTTTTAGATCAAACTTTGATAGCTGTTCAGGATGAGTCTTGAGAACAAAACACTTGCATCCAAATACATGAAAATATTTCAGATTTGACTTCTTTTTCTTCACCATCTCATATGGTGTTTTTCCATGCTTGTTAATGAATGTTGCATTTTGAGTAAAACAAGCAGTCTGCACAGCTTCAGCCCAGAAATAGGTTGGAAGCTTTGCTTCTTCAAGCATTGTACGTGCAGCTTCAATGAGAGTTCTATTCTTCCTTTCAACAACTCCATTTTGCCGTGGAGTTCCAGGAGCAGAAAATTCCTGCTTTATTCCATGGCTTTTGCAGAACTCTTCCATTATCAAATTCTTGAACTCAGTGCCATTATCACTCCTTAAAACTTTCACAGAATCTTTGACCATTTTATCCAGATGTTTGATATGATCAATCAAGGTTGATGCAGTTTCACTTTTTGTATGTAAGAAATACACCCATGTGTATCTGGTGAACTCATCCACTATGACCAACGCATACTTCTTCTTTGCAATAGACATGACATTTACTGGACCAAATAGATCAACATGTATTAGATGATAAGGCTCAAGAATTGATGATTCAGTCTTGCTCTTGAATGAAGATTTTCTTTGTTTGGCTTTCTGACATGAATCACAAAGACCATCAGGAGCAAATACTGTGTTTGGCAATCCTCTCACAAGATCTTTCTTGACCAGTTCATTTATATTGTTGAAATTTAAATGAGAGAGTTTCTTATGCCAATTCCAGCTTTCTTCAATTGATGCTCTACTCATCAAACAGATTGTAGAACCATCAGTACTTGTTGAAAGCTTAGCTTCATAAATGTTACCACGCCTGTATCCATTCAGAACAACTTTGCCTTTAGATTTACTCACAATTTCACAGTGTTCTTCAAAGAAATCAACATAATAACCTCTGTCACAGATTTGACTTATACTCGGTAGGTTGTGTTTAAGTCCTGAGACTAGAGCTACTTGTTTAATTATGACATTTCCAAGATTGATATTGCCATATCCCAATGTTTTTCCAATGTTGCCATCTCCATAAGAAACACTTAGGCCAACTTTCTCCACAAAGTCTGATAGCAGGGCCTTATTTCCAGCCATATGTCCTGAACATCCACTGTCCAGAACTAGAATATTTTTCCTGTTGCCCTGCAATCACAAAGACCACTAATTATTAATTTTAAGGACCCAGACTTGCTTGGATCCTTTGGCCTTATTAAGTTTGTTAACATTTGCAGCGGATTTAGCATCAGAGTTTATGTTAACATTTTTCTTATCAGAACTTACACTATCAGACTTTGAATCAGAATTTACACTAGAAGGAACAATGGAAACTTTCTTCAAAGAAGGTTTTATTTGATAATAATCATAGTACAAACTATGATATTCCTTACAAGTATAAATGGAATGCCATAAACTACCACAATGAAAACAAGGATTTTGTGGTTTGTATCTAACAGACTGACTCTTAACTCCTAATTTTGAAGGTAAGGAGTTAATATTCTTATTCTTCCTACAAAAAGAAGCCAGATGGTTAGAACTTCCACAGTTATGACACGTTTTCTTAGGAGCATCAGGAACAGGTTTATAATCATTGCTTTTATTCACACCTTCCTTTCCATTCCTATTTTTCCTAGGTGATTTTACCTTGTTTGCATTCTTGACATCTTTCAGCTTATGCTTAAGCTGCTTCTTTGTCATTAAGCCTATGTTCACTTCAGCTGTCTTTTCCTGTTTTAGTTTGTCAGAAGTTGATTCCTTTGTAACTTCTGATTTTTCATTTTCAGACTTTACAGTTACAAACTTAACAGGTTTTAACTTTGGCTTTTGCTTATCAACAGACTTAATTTCTTCAGTTCCTTTATCTTTCTTATCTTCTCCATAACCTAAGCCCTCTTTCCAGCTTCCACTACTTAGCAAATTTTGAGTTGTTTTGCCAGAGTTAGTCCAACTCCTGATAATCTCTCTTTCCTTTTCTGTAACACCCCCAGATCCGGGGTCGGGGATCCGGGTCGTCACGAGTTCCATTTCCCTTAACAACACCCAATCTCAATAAATAATCAACTACTCTGTACTTTGACCCCACAATAAACACACACACCACAAGTTATAGTCTCAGAGATGAATATCCAAAAATAATCACAAGTCGTTTTATTCCACAATTATATGCCAATACACCTTAAACAGGTTTCTGAATAAATTTACATTTCTTTGCCATTATTACAATTCATAAATATACATAATCTGATACATCAAAAGTTGAAAGCCTAGCCTATTGGTAGTTCCTACCTCAGCTATGGCGGCATCAGTGCTTATAGAAAACTGCGGAACGTCTCCTAACCTCTTGCGAATCGGAAGCTTGGTCCGGTTCATCTTGTCTATCTGATGTTGTGTGATGAAAGAAGAAAGCAAGGGTGAGCATCAAGCCCACCAAAATAATATGTATAATGATTAACAATATATGAGCCTTCTCATAGTACTCATGAAAGTCTTGGTCAAAAGAAATGAACCAAGTTTGATATCTTAATGCGATGAAGTCGCAAAATATTCAGTATATATACATATATACTTTTCAAAATATTGGAAGTCCTCTTCCATGCATAATATACACAAAATCCCAGTGTATAACTGTATATATAAAAAAATATCGTTGCAAGGTGATCTCATACATCTAACCTTGTCTCAACGTTTTTCTGAAAATCTTTGTCATTCATAAGACAATTATTAATTAGATATAAGTTTAAAAGATGAGGTTACCAAATACCCCAATATACTTATATCTTTCCCAAATACTACTTGAACTACCACCGTTCAAGTTATAATCAGTTTCAAAAGTTCATCACATAGATGAGACTACAAGACAAGATTTGAATAGATTCAATCTTTAAAATATTATTAAAGGAAATGAAGTTATGACATACTTCATTAAGTTCTGATATATATATATCCACATATACTTCTTCCTTTATACATTTCCTGAAAACATCTGTCATGTTAAGTATGAACAGAGTTTGAAACATCCAATGAATTTTGGAAAGGAAAAGAATTTTGGCATAAACCAGATATCTTGCTGATCAGGCAAAGATACCCATAAGTAACCTTTTCTACTAGTAGATGGACGAATTCCCCACTGGTCATCACCTTGGCCGCATTAGGACCTATGCTGGACTGCCACTCAGCCACTTATGCATTTGATGGACTCCCACTGAGCCACTTACACTATCATGGACTCCCACTGAGCCCATGTTGCTTATGCTGACTCAATAGATGGACTTACTTCCCGAACGTTGGGTAAGTAATCAATTCATTTACCAAAACTGCAACCTTGTTGCGAATATAAAATACACCACAGAGCCGGATCCCTCAGGTTTTAAGCGAGTATTTAAATCCCCTTAAAAAGGAAGATCTTAAATATAAAAATGAGTTTTGGGATCCGCTCTAACTTTTAAAAATCATTTTGAAGACTCGAAAACACTTTATAGAGTGTTTGGAGTAAAGCTGATTTAATGAAGTAAATCAGTCCCCAGAATATTAGAAAATGACTGAATATTATTAATTAAATAATATTCCCATAAAGAATAATCTTTATAAAAATAATTGAAGTAGAAGTATTAAAATTTATACTTGAAACGAGTATTAAATAACCAAAGATATACTTATATGAAAGTATTATCTTCATTTGAATAACCGAAAATAAGTTTGATTATCGAAACATTATTCTTTAATAAAGTACAGAATATATCTCAGCAAATAATCGGAGTCATAGATCCTTAAATGAATATTCAAATAATATTCATTAAATAATATAAACTGAGTCATAAGTCCTCGAATGAATATTCAAATAATAAAATAAAAGGAGTCATAAGTCCTCGAATGAATATTCGAATAATATTCATTAATAAAATAAAGTTTAAAGTTATCGAATAAACCTTATTCGATTAATAGTTTGGAAAACTATAACCATATATATATATATAAATATATATATATATATCCATATCCATATATATACAAAATCTACTCGGGATCCTCGACTCCCGGTTTTAGAAAATTTTTTTCACCTTTGGGTCCCTACACTAAGGGTATATGCAAGATACCGCTATCCTCTAGCATAGGTATTATCAACTGAACCAACAGATATATATTTCAAGAATATGAAACAGGCATGCATATATACCATATCACATGCTACAATATATCGCAAGAATTGCTAATAACAATCATGCACTTATCACAAGATAATGCATATACATATATTTACATCACAACAACAGTATAACGGGTAGAAAACTTGCCTGAGCGACTTGGGGTGATAAAAGGCTCGGGACGAGTCTGGTAACCTATAAACAACAAGTAAGTTGGAATTAAACCAAAATCACTTGTAAATCTATACTTTAACTAACTTAGACTCTAACGCTTGTTTTGCGCTCACTGATTTGCTTAAGTCACTCGGGTACCCTCGGCTCCACCATTTTTAATAATTTAACCTTTACGAGTTTTAAAGCGATTCCTTCGCGAGTGTCTTACCAACTGCCTAACACACTTACCATAAATGTTTCATACATTAATTAACCCTTTTTGGTCTTTAACCTATGTTTCAAAGTAAGGCGAGGGAAAAAGTTTCGTTCGCGAAACGCCGTTACTTGAAACGGTCGTTTCTCCTAAACCGTGCATCGGAATCGAACGAACTACATATCAAAACGAAGCTCGTAACATGAGCTATCTAAACATGGCAGTGGTCATAATCTAGCAGGGGGTTCTCGGGTCCTAATGCTATGCACAAAAACAGTCCAAAGAAAATCGGACGTTACGACGGCTATATTTACGCGATTTCCCAATTTTTAACCATTCAAAACCAACCACAAACCAACCTCAAATCCAACATACAACCAACATCCATCCTCATCACATCATAACAACCCCAACCAATTCAATTTAATCATTTATACTTATGCCTAAGCTTAGTTTAACCATACTTAAGTTCTTTTAATCAAAACCACAACATTTACCATTCCATTTCACTACCATTCCAAATCCCAAACTCTAAATCACAACAACAAGCTACAATATCATCCTACCAATTAAAATCATCTTATAATACATAGGGATCTAGGGTTTGGAGATGGTATACCTTCCTTAGAGTGGTGGGATGAGCTAGGAAGCCTTAAGAAGCTTTGAGAAGTCTTAGGAAAGCTTGGATCTTCAAGAAAAACAAGAAAACTTCAAGTAAAAAAACTTGAAAACACTATTCATAGTCTTCTTCTTTGATTAAATGGAGAAGATTGAGAAGGAATTGATGGCTTAAACTCATGGTATAGCCCTAACTAAGCATGAAGATGATTAGGGAATTTACTCACCAATTTAGGAAGCTTGGATCTTGAATTTTTGAAAATTCTTGCCTAATGAATAGTAAAAAGCCGAGAGCTTCAAGAACAAAGCCTTGGTTGCTTTTGATTTTTGATGAAAATGATTTTTCTTGGCTTGGTTGCTTGGTTTTTGTGCTTGTTTTAGTCAATTACCTTCTTGCCCTTGAATTTGTGTGGTTACAAAGCCACCACACCTCCTTCCTTCCCATGTCATGCTTATGTCACCTTGCACATGTCATAATGCTCCCACTTGTCCACACCTTGTGGTTTGATGATGTCACAGTCCCTGGCTTCTTGTACAAGCTTGTCTCTTGGTCACTTATTTGTTTTACGGTTCGCTTTTTTTCGTTCTTGTTTATCGTTTGAGGGATCATACCCGGGATCTTATTACTTAGGTTCCCTTAACCTTTCTCAATATATTGTATTCCTTCTATGATCCTCTCCTATAATCCTTTAATTTAAATCCTTTTTATCCTGTTACCTTATACTCAATTCTCTCCGTATCTTGTGGATTTCCGGGAAAAATCAAAGTGTTCGGAATTAGATTCTGACGATCTTTACATACACTTATATACCACATAGAGTACTAATAATATCCCATAAGATCAATAACAGAACCCCTACATAGCGTGGCATGAAAAGTTTTCTCGTTCAGCAAAAACACTATTCATAAGGGTTTCAAAATTTCTCAAAAATTGGGGTTATTACAGTCTCCCCTCCTTAAAAGGATTCCGTCCCGGAATCAGATAGAAAACAAATGGGGATACTTTCTTAGCATTACACTTTCTAACTCTCGAGTCAATTTTCTACATTGTGGTTCTACCACCAAACTCTGCCTAGTTTGATAATCCTTCTCCTAAGCACTTGTTCCTTTTCACTCTATAACCCTTTCTGGTTACTCCATATAGGTTACGTCGGGTTGCATATCTATGCGCTCATATGCCTCTACTTATCTGGCATCTGAATTATACTTCCTTAACATTGATACGTGAAACACGTTATGAACTTGCTACAGGTTCGGGGGTAGGGCTAGCTCATATGCTAACTTCCTAAACGTCTTAATATATCCAAGGGTCCAACAAATTGTAGACTTAGCTTTCCTTTCTTTCCGAACCTCATCAATCCTTTCCAAGGGATACCTATAACATTACTAGGTCCCCTATTTCATACTCTTTATCCTTTCGTGTCAAATCAACACACTTATCATGTCCATCTTGGGCTACTACCAGCCGTCCTCTGATTAGATCTATCATATCCTTGGTCCTTTGGACTACTGCGGGTCCGAGCATCTTGCGCTCTACAACTTCATCCTAACATAAGGGAGATCGATATTTTCTTCCCTCAAGGATCTCATAAGGCGACATCTCGATAATGACATATGATCTATTTTCGTAAGATAACTCAATCCGAATTAAGTGATCATTCCAAATTCTTTCAAGTCTATTGCACAGACTCTCATTATAGCTTTTATCATTAGAACTTTTGCTTCTCAATACCTATTCTTTTTCAGTTCGTAATCGCTACTACCTTTCGTTCCTAATATTATACGGGTTATACTTTTGCTCGTTAGCGTTCTATAACCTTTTAATAACCACGTCAACCTTAGTATCACGAATGTGTTCCCATTCCGCATACTACCACCACTTTATTACTCCTTTTTCAGTTATTTCTATTTTCCAAAGTTTGATTAATCATATAGAAGTAAAGGAATTTGTTGAGAGATCACTATGATCATGAACACTTGTTATATCGCATAGTTAGTACAGAAGGTGGCCAGCCTTTAGTACTTGACAAGCAATTAAACAACATGTGGTATCCTACTAGGCTTCTATCACAAAGATAGATAGTCATTCGGAAATACCTCCCCTTCTGGAAGGGTTGTTCTTCTCAGCTTACATGAAATGAAAAGAAGAGAAAAGAACGAACTGAAGAGAATTGTATATATGAAAAAATATACTGCCACAAAATATCTGGCTTGGAACCTACCTCTGAACTATAGAGGTTTGTCATAGGAGAACAAAACATATACGTATTTATATCAGCATCAAGCATTATAGCCTCGTATTTCCCATGCCTAAATATTTTCGCTATCCCGTCCATCATTCTATGGACCCACACTCTTCCTCGAGCTTATACATAATCACCTTTGAAACTCCCTCGACATCGAAAATCGAATCTGGGATCTCATTCTATACATCATCGTTACTAGAATTCTATGCTTGCACCGCAACCTTCCTCGTATAATAATACGACTCTCTATTGATAAGAAAGAATAATAATTCACTAGGTAGATACTCTACTTAATTAGTCTATCAATGATAACTTATACACTACCACGACCCGATTAGTGGTACTCAATCTCAACACCCATTCCAATACAACTCTCACGGTTGTAATTAGCTCATTACTCGTAGAATCATTGCTGCCTTACTATGGTCCACCACTGACCTACTGTTGTCATTCATTTTCCATGAAGTCTTAATAGCTAACCATACGGAGTCCATACATGTCGTATCAAATCCTTCTAAGGAGGTAACATAATCACCATTCATGATTCATGGAGTACACTCCTGATCCTGACATACATACATGACATGAAGCATATAAAATTACAGAAGAGTTTCAATCAAAGTACCGATAGCAGGTTAATACCATTCTTAATCATATGCCTTCAATAGAAGACTTAACTCAAAGGTTTGTTTGGTCCTTTTTGAAACATGGTCCTGGCTTATCTCAAGATAGGACCTTCTAAGATAGATAGCCCGTTCATGGTGATTACACAAATTAAACCTTTACCAACTACTATTACGGTTGGGTATTGCACAGTCATCAGAAGGAATGTCAATCTTCCAAACCATTATTCAACCTTCACATTTTTAACCATCATCACTGTATTCTTTTGGCACACGCGCCTATAATTTTTCCTTTTACCGTTAAAGTGTCGGCCACCTCTTTGGCCTTTCCTGATAGTAATAGTTCCTTACAGTCAATGTCTTTTAACCACCTTCAACTAAATTTTCTACCTCATTTCAATCACAGCTTATGTGAAGATGTTTTCCTTAAAATCTGATAAGTAAAAAAAAAATCACCATTTTTCCATAAGTTATTGCCTCAGTCTTTAGAGGTTAATCACTGTCATGACTAACTCTCAATCATAATTAGAACATCTTTTATATTAAGTCCTAATTGCCCTGAATAATTTCGACCATTACTGGTTCGATCCATACTTTCTCGTGGTTTAACACGTGCCCCACTTGGCAACATTATAATTATGTCATATTTCCTTTATCAATATTTTTATTCTTGAGAATTTCGAATATTTCCTTTCTCCTTGTAAAACCTCTAAGGTTATCCTTCAATCGTTCCTCCTGTATTCCCTATATACAGGGCATATCAAATACCATTTACTGATACTAGAACCATTGTCTATTTACTTCTGAAAAATTTCTCCACTGATCCTTAAAGGTTATTATTACCTTAACCCTTTCCAATTCATACTGTCAAAACTCATACTATCCCTATTAAGGGTGAAATGCCAACCTTTATGCATTCCCTAGGATTCGTTTTAAGTTATCGATGTTCTATCCTTAATTCCACCTTTAAAAGGTACAAGCATCCTTCCATGGATAAATAAAGTCATATATCCCTGATAAGGGTATCTTATTCATCATTTCCACCTCGATAGTCTATACCGAATTTCACAATAGCATCCTTATTCAAGTTAAGGTCAATCCACATGGCCTCCAAAAGATAAAAATGGTTATCCGCTTTTCTTTCCTGATTTGGTAATGATCACATGGATGATCTGGAAGATATTGGTCGTGTTCAACGTGAACTTCTCTTAATAAATCCTTATTTACTTTTGTTGTTTATCTCAACAGTCATCTCAATGTTGGGATATCTTTCATACCTGGCGTCTCCCTTCCTGGGTATCATGCACCGGTCTTACACTTCACATTCTTGAAGGTCACTTCCTTCATCCAATTTTCCTAATTCTTACTTCCTTGTCTCCTCAGTCTATCCGCGTCTCACTATTTATCCTTCGAAACTATCTCAATGTTTCCTCGAATCCTCCCAACTAAAGGGGATAAAATATATGCATCTCTTATGCCTTCACCCATCAATTTTAAACTCATGGTGAATCACCCTCATCCTGACGAATGCATATTTATCTATTTCTATTGCTACGAGTCTTTAGGGTTTCCTCATACCAATTCCCTTATCATTCCTCAAACTCTGTTGCCTTTATATTCCTTTCTCTTATCGTTATTTCATGAACCAACACAACATAAGCATTGATTTCAAACATCCCGTCATTCTGGATTCGTGTCTTTCAGAACGAATCTTGATAACTTTTACAACTTAGATTCATAATTCGTCATACTCCGTCTGCCTTTGTTCTGGCTCTAAAGCTTTTTACACTATTCCATAATCTTGGGAATTACTTTCCCGAAAACAATTGGCTGAACTTTAATCAGTTTATTATAATCTCTTGGTCCGTGCCTTCCTTGGCCTTTCACCAGCGGGTGGTCTCTCTCTTGGGAGGGTAAGTGATAAAAACAGTCTTTTGTGATTCGTCAATCAT